>NC_050450.1:46267579-46332579 GCF_903995425.1 Onychomys torridus
AACGAGAGAGTATCATCTGGAGGAGAGTCCTGAAGGTCAAGACCCTCTCTCCTGAAGTCCACTGGGGAGGGTCTGGCTTACCTTCAAATCAAATCCAGGCTGCCTCAGGCTCTTCTTTTGGCTTAAGAACCTAGCTATCCACTAGAAATCAAAAACTACAGCCACAGATTGTCATAAGGCTTAATATTGTTAGAGGAATTAAGAAAATCGTTCATCTTCCCACACTCAAATCTATTATCATCTTCCTTCAGAGAACAAGTATCCACCAAGATAATCAGCCTCACTTTCCTGGTTCAGCACATAACTTTTATGCTTTCCGTTTTCATTGTCATGCATGTTTGAATCAATGGTCTCCCTCCTACACCATTAAAGTTGCCTTCATTAATAATTTTATTCTTATTTGATCTTTCCCTAGATACCCCTGGTGGTGACTCAATGGCTAAGAATGGGACTCACAAATTTGGGGGGTGCAGAGGGAGGTGGAAACTGTCCCTTACAATCTGGGTGTTGGGGCTGTGTGTGTGTGTGTGTGCCTGTTTGACTGCATGTGTATAGTTGAATGCATATGGCAGCTGCGGAGTCCATTTTCTCCTTCTCCCTTGTAGGTTCTTGGGACTGAAGTCAGGTCATCAGGTTGGTGGCAAGCACCTTTTCCTGCTGAGCCCTATCAATGGCCTGCTGAAGATGTCTTCGTATCTGGTTAAACATGTGACCAGTTTTCAAGACCACCAAGGGTGTTGAGTCCTGTGCCAGGACAGGGAAGAGTGGGTTCCTCAAGGCCTAGACATCAAAGTCTTCGTATATTTTCTGGAGCTGCAACAAAGTACCTGAGTTTAGGCAATATAAAAGGAAATAAGGTTTATTAACTCATAGTCCTGGAGTCTGAGAGTTCCCAGTGGGGGCCCATCAAGTTGACCTCTGGTGAGGTCATCACAATGGCAGGAACCCCTGTGGAAGAGACCAGAGCACAAGAGATCCAGGGTCCGGGCTCCTTTTTTCTTTCAAAGGCCCATTCTTAAGGGAAATAGCTGAATCCAGAACATGATTTATATCTTCCTAAAGCAATGGCACTATTACCTGTGACCTAATTATCTCCCACTAGGCCACACCTCTGTGTGTGTGTGTGTGTGTGTGTGTGTGTGTGTGTGTGTGTGTGTGTGTGTGAGAGAGAGAGAGAGAGAGAGAGAGAGAGAGAGAGAGAGAGAGAGAGAGAGTTGTATGTGGGTGAAGGCTGTAACATGCCCCCAGGCCTTAGCACAACTGATTCCATGATGGAAGTACCATTCAGGTCATAAATTTCAGCACACATCACCATCTGCCAAAAGAAACAAAGACCTCATCATCAAAGTCCTAGTTCTGGCAAAGTCTTTAAATGACTTCTCCTCGATGTTTGGCTCCTGTAGTTCCACTTCAGGCTATTTTTAATTTTTAATTTTTATTTTTTCCCCAGAGATAGGGTTTCTCTGTGTAGCAGCCCTGGCTGTCCTGAAACTTGCTTTGTAGACCAGGCTAGCCTCGAACTCAGAGATCTGCCTGCCTCTGCCTCCTGAGTGCTGGTATTAAAGGCATGTGCTACCATGCCCTGCCTGGCTCACTGTTCTTATTAACCTAAGTATGTCAACCAAGCACTTTGTGTTTAAAAATTTACTCCGAGAAAGGCTCCTGGCTACTCTGGAATGGATCCCAACACTTAGTATACTCAGCATCTGGCTATTTGAGTATGGAAGACACAGAGGATGGATATAGATTTCAGCTCTGCTTCCCTGTGTCTTCAGTTAGGCCATGCTAGATAGGTTCTTCAGTAAGAGGCATTCAAAAGTTCCTTTGCTTCTTGCTGCTGCTGCTGCTGCTGCTGTTTTGAGGCAGGGTCTTATGTATCCTAGGATATATCAGAGGCTGACCTTGGATCTCTGATCCTCCTGCCTCCACGTCTCAAATGCAGAATTATGTCTGTGCCATCACGCTCAGGTTTTTGCAGTACCAAGAATGGAAGGAATCCTGGGCTTTGTGGGTGCCAGGGAGAGCATATTGCTAATTGGGCCAGACTCCCACCTTCCCAAGGCTCTTTACAGGACACATTGTTTATCTGCAAAGTAGGTGTCTCTGGGTAATTACATTCTTTTTTGTTTGTCATTGAGACAGGGTCTCTCTGTTGCCCTGGCTTTCCTGGAAGTCACTATGTAGACCAGGCGGGTCTTGAACTGAACAAGATCTGCTTGCCTCTGCCTCCCAAGTGCTGGGATTAAAGGTGTGTACCACCACATCCAGCCAGTAATTACATTCTTTTTTTTTTTTTTTTTTTTTTTTTTCTGAGACAGGGTTTCTCTGTGTAGCTTTGCGCCTTTCCTGGAACTCACTTTGGAGACCAGGCTGGCTCTGCCGAGTACTGGGATTAAAGGCGTGTGCCACCACCGCCCGGCAAGTAATTACATTCTTAAACCCCCCTACTTGAGGACAAGTGTGCTCTTGGAGGAGGTTCCACTCTGTCCAGGTTGATAGGAGACACCTCTGCCCCACAGCCCATGTGCATACCTGCATCCTGTCAACCAGACACTCTTCTCCTGTTGCTGATGGGTACCTGGAGCTGATTCTGATGAAAGGAAACTCATTCAGAGAGCATGCGCATACCCCTGTCACTGAGGTCCTGAGAGTCTCTGCTAGTGTTTAATTCTGGTACTGGTGCTTGTTATGAGTTAGGTCTGTTCTTTTAGACAGTAACTTAAAAACTCCCTCTCTTGCCAGGCGGCAGTGGTGCATGCCTTTAATCCCAGCACTCGAGAGGCAAACTCAGGCGGACCTCTGCAAGTTCGAGGCCAGCCTGGTCTACAGAGCAAGATCCAGGACAGGCACCAAAAGCTACACAGAGAAACCCTTTCTCAAAAAACCAAAACCAAAACCAAAAAACAAACAAACAAAACTCTCTCTCTCTTTCTCTCTCTTTCTCTCTCTCTTCTCTCTCTCTCTCTCTCTCTCTCTGTGTGTGTGTGTGTGTGTGTGTGTGCAGGTACCCACAGAGGCCAGAAGAAGGTGCTGAACCCCCTAGAGCTAGAGATCAGACAGTTGTGAGCGGCTGCTGTGGGTGCTGGGAACTGAACACTAGTCTTCTGGAAGAGCAGTAAATGACATTAACCCTGCGCCATCCCTCCAGTTCTGTGGACATTGTCTTCTGATTTTCTCAATTTTTCCTGAAGAGAGTGCCATCGAGTCACAGACTATTGTGGCTTGAGTCAGTGAGAGTACTGAGAAATCTGAGTCCAGTGTGTCCCAGGACAAGGCAGGGGACGCTTAACCCACCCTGTGATCCCAGCCCTCGCTTCATGTCCATAGTCACATGGAGGAGCAAAGATGGGTCCTCCAGATGTGCCCTGGGGTTCAGGGACAGGTACAGCCCTACTTCAGGTCTAGGCTGCCTGGGAAGAGAGCTGCAGCACTCCCTGGACTGAGGTGACTTCTCCGGGAGGATCTCTGGCCATCCCTCACTGTTGCCTAATATCAACGCACAAAGCATACTTGGTCCCTTTCTAACTCTGTCCCTCAGCTGTTGGGTCACACAGGGTTTCCTAACTCTGTATTGACATCTGCAGCGTCTCCGCGAAGCAGCAGAAAATAAACGGCCGCGTCACTCTGTGTCCTTCTGTTTGCTTTCTGTCTGTCACCCTCCTGTCCTGCCCCTTTTCTGGGCTGCAAATGCCCTACATGGATTTTTTTTTTTTTTAAAGAGATGTACTTATTTATGCACATATCTTTGTGGATGCCACGTGTGTATGGGTGACTTCAGAGGCCATCTGGAGTTACAGGCAGTTGTCAGCTGCCTGACATGATTGCTAAGAACTGAACTCATGTTCTCTGGAAGAGCAAATAAGTGCCCTCACTGCTGAGCAATTTCTCCAGCTACATCAGCCCCCAAGTAGAGATGTGTGTGTGTGTGTGTGTGTGTGTGTGTGTGTGTGTGTGTGTACGTACACTAGGGTCTCTTGTATCCCAGGTTGGCTTCCAACTATGTAGTCATAGATGGCCTTGAACTCCAGATCCTTTTACTTCTCTACCTCCACCTGTGTGCTGAGATGAGCAACATGCAGTCCCCTCCTCAATGGATTTTGGATTTTGTTGTTATTGTTGTTGTTTTGCGATAAGGCCTTCTATATAGCCCTGGCTATGTAGACCAGGCTGTCCTGGAACTCACAGAGACTTGCCTACCTCAGCCTCCAGAGTTCTAGGACTAAAGGCATGCACTACCATGGTTGGTTCAGACCAAGTTTTATGTGCTGCTGGGGATGGAACCTGTGACCTGTGCATGTTAGCTAAGTTCATTGCCACCTAAGGTAAATCGCCTCCCTAATTTTTTAACACATATTAGTTGTATAAATTAATAAGATTTCCATGAAGTATCCCCAGGGGTGTGGTCATGCCCATCTCTGCTCCCAGATTAGAATGAAGACATGAGATCTGTGGAGAGGTTAAAGGGCTCTTTAGGATCTCACAGGCAGTAGCAATCATGGCAGAGCCTGGAGCCTCTGCTTTTAATATTTCCTGGAGACTCAGTTGACCTCCTCTGGGTCTAAGACACATACACAAGGTGAACTATTCATGTTGGTGTGAGGTAGGAGTTGCTGACCTGCAGTAGCATGAGATCACAGGCCCTAAAGTTCTGGGCTGGGTGCCCCAGGGGCTGTTCTTTTCTGGGAAGGAGAACTAGGCATCCGGGGAGTTGCTAACAGAGTCCTGGGACAGCCCGGCTGTCTCATGGAGGCCACCCCAGGCTGAGGCCTGGAGGGGAGGATGAGGTTGTGTGGCTGTGGGAAGCACTTCTCCATCTGTTGGAACAGCAAGACACAGAGCTTGATTGAGCACAGCCCAGAGACTGAGAGGGAAAAAGAAGCCAGGGACTGTGAGAAGGTAGCCATACGACCCATGGTCCACAGAATACCCTCTGGAGCTGGCATTTATCAGTTCATACTGCCTTGCCCTGACAACTCCAAACTTGTTCTGGCCATGGTATAAAATATGGACAGAGGCTCAATAGTTCCTTCCATTCCTCTATTCTCAGGGTCATCAAGAACCCAGGGTATCGTTTCTGAAGAAAGACATTGCCTATTATCATGTGATTAGAGCAAGTGTGAGCCAGGTACTGAGTCTCTGGAGCTCTGGAGATTCTGGATTAGGGTAAGACTGACTTAGGGTAGGTTAGAGGGGCCTCCCTGGTGGAAAGAGTCCTATGTCTGAGCTGAGTGGGGTAGGAGGGAGCCAGTGAACTACTGAGCAGGCACAGCGGTTGTGAGGAGCAGTCTTATGAAGGATCTGCAGCTCTGTAAGTGCTGGTGCTTCCAGAGTCTGAAGGGGTTAAGTGCCATCATCTGAGCAGGAAGGGGGCTCCAGGAAGGGAGGCAGCAGGGTCACACAAGGAGGCTCTGACTGCAATTGGATGGCACTGTTCCTGGGCAGACTTCCCACCCCAAGCCTGGCCCTCTGACACCACTGCCCCAACCCCCAAGGAGAGTATGGACCTGGTGCAGCTGAATCCTGAAAACCAGCCATTTCCAGGAACTGGAAACTGAAAGCCACTCTGGAAGCAGGCCCCTCCCCTCGGGGTTGGCAGGCAGGGCTCCTGCCTACAAGTGAGGAGTGGAGCCCAGTCCAGAGTGGAGTGGAGCAGGGTCTGAGAAAGCCCAGGAGCTCAGGCTTCCCTTCAGCTGCTCCCTTCCTCTAGAGCTCTTCCCAGGAGGACCCCAGCCCTTCACACCTTGACTGTCTCCTCCTGAACATCCTGGGCCTGGATTCCAGTTTTATAAAGCTTCTGAGCAGGTAGGTGAGGGGCTCCTAAGTGCAGCTTGGCATGTAAACCTGCTCAGGGCAGGAGAGTCTGGAGTCTGGTGTTCCTCTAAGGGATTGCATGCATCAGGCACCTGCCCTGATCTTCTTCAGGACCACACAGTCCCTCCTGTTTTGGCTGAAAAGAGTCCTTCCAACCCACCAGTAGAGAGGCAATGTGCCCCTTTCTGACCTGCATATCCCTGGATTGTGGTTCTTCTGATGAGGCCTAGTTTAGAAAAAGCAGATGGGGTTTCGCTCAGTCTCTCAGCCACTGGCCAGAGTCCAGCATCAGAACTTCCCATTGACAATATTGGAATGTCCCAGGATCATGTAAACACATTGGTTCTTTTTTCAGAGCACACAGAAAGAGTGAGGTCCTAAGCAAACCATATATATATATATATATTATATTATATAATTCAGTTCAGTTATTTTAAAAATTATTTATATAGTGTGTGTCTTTGTGTGTCTGTGTCTGTGTGTATGTGGAGATCAGGGGATGATCTGTAGGGCTGATTCTTTCTGCAATTGAACTTGTGTTGTCAGACTTGGTGCCAAGTATGTTTACTTGCTAAGCCATCTCACTGGTCCCTTGAAAACAAACAACCAAAAAAAATCAAAACAAGGCAAAAACCAGTTCAAGTATTTCACCTGCAATAGAGAAACTGACACACCACAGGTACTAGCTCAATCCTTCATGGATCATCGGAGTGCGTATTCGTGTTGCACACTTTAAATAATATCTTCCCAGAGAGTGCATGCAGGGTCCAAGGCTGTTCCTGAGGACCATGGGGTGGATCACATGGGGTGGACCTAATGGTGAAGAGGGTAGGAACAAAGTAGGGGTTGAGGATGCGATAGGATCTATGTTCACAAAAGCCCTGGACAGCTCAGAACCATAACTAGTCTAGGCTGGTTCCCTCACCTCTGCCAGCCACTTTGATGGAGGCTCAGGCTGGGTGAGGTGGCTCACACTTGTCAGCACAGCTCTTGGCAAGTGGGGGCAGAAGGTTCAGGTCAAGGTTACACAGGGAGTTGTAGACCAGCACAACTGATATGAGACTGCGATTTACATTTTAAAAGGTACACTCTTTATTACTCTATAGTAATTGCATAAAATAATGGGTTGTGGGCCAGTGAGCTGGCTTAGTGGGTAGAAGTGATTGCTCCCAAGCCTAATGACCTGAGATTGATCCCAAGGACCCTCATGAGAGAAGGGAAGAACTGACTCCCACAGGTTGTCCTCTGCGGTCTACGTGTGCATTTGCCGTGCCCGACACACCTTCGACACATATAAATAAATAAATGCAATAACGGAAATATTTTTTTAAAGTGTCAGGTTTCATGATGCCATTTTCTCATATGGAAAAGGTCAGTCTTCACTAGGATCCTCAGCTCTGACAACCCACTTGACAGGAAGCAGCTTAAGGGAGGAAGGCTTATGTGGCTGCTGTTAGAGAGGATGCTGCCCAGCAGGGTGGGGAAGGTGTGACCATAGGGGCTGGAGTCAGCTGATCTCAGGTATCCACAGTCTGGACACAGAGAGAGGTGCATGCTGGAGCTCAACTTCATTTCATCCCTTTGTCTTTTTACCCAGTTCCGGACCCCAATCTGTCATGGCGATGTCTACATCCAAGGTGAGTCTTACTCCCTCGGGTAACCCTCTCTGAAAACTCCCTCAGGGATATACTTAAACTTGGGCCTCACTAATGTCTCAGGTGTTTTCAATCCAATCAAGCACGCAACTGAAATTGACCCTCCCAGGGGCTTTGAGCATCTTGCACCCTCTATTACCCATAGTTTTTATTTTGTTTTCCTTAAGTCATGAAATATTCATGGGTCATCAGGAACTTTTTAGTAAAATTTGCAGTTGGAATAAGTGTAATAAAACACAAGTCTCTGGGTATTGTTGCACATGCCTTTAGTTCCAGCACTCAGGAGGCAGAGGTAGATGGATCTCTGTGAGTTCGAGGCCAGCCTGATCTACATAGTGTGTTCTGGGGAAGCCAGGGCTCTGTAGAGAGATTATATCTAAAATATAAATAAATAAGTAAATAAGTAAGTAAGTAAGTAAGTAAGTAAGTAAATAAATAAATAAATAAATAAATAAATAGAATACAAGTCAACTGATTCCAGCAGAATCACATGTAGCCTATGTGAACCATAGGGCACAACCTCTCTTTCAGTTGTGTGTGTGTGTTTGTGTGTGTGTGAACCTGTGCATTCATACATGCATGCATTTGTGTGAGAGCATGCCCTGGCTTCTATGAAGTACACCTCCTCCTGTGAGTATGTTAGGAGATTCCTGAGTCATGGCTCACAGGGTCTGATTCTCCTCACAGGCCTGGCTGTCCCTCTCCAGTGAATTTGCTTGTCGGGCTCCCTTCAGAGGCCAGGAGGGCCTGTTCCTTATCCCCCACATGGATCTCTGACCCATGTGCCCAGGAGTGAACCAGAGACACCAGAGGTATAAATTGAACAGGGCCCTCAGATAGGGAAGGGTGGGCTACTTGAACTGCAGGCTGAAGCCTCGTGGGTTCACTCTCGGCAAAGCCCTTCACTGTTTGAACCACGGTTCCTAGAGCTGTCCACGGGAACAGCTCCACGGGGACTCCTCTGGGCATTTTGTCACAGGGTTGGGAAAAGCAGCCACTCCAGGAATCTGCAGAAAGCCAGGGGGTTGCAAAGCTGCCCACAATTCACTGAACCAGCAGCTTTGGCGGCTCAGGAGAAGGTGTCAGCCTACTCTTTCCATGTGGAGACTGAAGCCAGCCCCTCAGGCTGATGATGGACAGAGGTGTGTGGGGAGCAGTGCTGTGCTGCAGGCAGGAGAGCCCATCCCAGGAGATGAGCAAGAGAGACAGAGGATGCTCCCACTGGGAGTCTGGAGAACACACCAGTACCAAAAGACTTAAGGGTGCCTGAGAAGCACCTTCCACAGACAAGAGCCCTGGATTTCCGGGTGCACATCTGGGCATATTCTAGTTATTTCATGGGACCCAGGAGTAAATCTGGCAGAGAGATTTTTTCTTTTCTTTTCTTTTCTTTTCTTTTTTCTCTTCTCTTCTCCTGTCCTCTCTTCCTCCTCCTCCCCCTCCCCCCCCCCTCCCCCTCCCCTCCCCTCCCCTCCTCCTCCTCCTCCTCCTCCTCCTCCTCCTCTTCTTCTTCTTCTTCTTCTTCTTCTTCTTCTTCTTCTTCTTCTTCTTTTCTCTCTCTCTCTCTCTCTCTCTCTCTCTCTCTCTCTCTCTCTCTCTCTCTCCCCACACACACACAGGGTTTCTCTGTGTAGTCCTGGCTATCCTGGAACTCACTCTGTAGTCCAGGCTGGCCTAAGAACTCACAGAGATTTGAGAGATTTGCCTGCCTCTGCCTCCCTTGCTCAGTGCTGGGATTAAAGGCTTGTGCTGCCACCACCTGGCTGGCAGGGAGCCTCTTAAAGGACAGAAAAGCTACGTGAGACTCACAGGAAATTTCCTAAATATATGGTGCTGAGTTTCAAATGCTTTTAGTCTTTTATACACACAAAACAGGAAAATAAAATTTCAAGGGGAAGAGTCCCATCAATCACTCCTAACTGTGGAATTGTACACGCCTGTCCAATCCAGTGCCTTTATCTCAATACAGTGGTTAAGGTATATACTGCTGTCTTGCATCTCAAGATTTGGTGTGGTCCTGTGAAATGGTTGGAGTCCTGTCCTCACACTGATAAATCCCAGTGTCCACTCCAGAAGGCCAACACTCTAGGCAATTCCTGTGCCGAGTATGGGTTTATGCATTCCATATCTTCCATCTTTTAAAAAGTATTTATTTAATTTTTCTTTCTTTCTTTCTTTCTTTCTTTCTTTCTTTCTTTCTTTCTTTCTTTCTTCCTTCCTTCCTTCCTTCCTTCCTTCCTTTCTTTCCTTTCTTCCTTCCTTTCTTTCTTTCTTTCTTTTTTTTTGAGAAAGTGTCGTACTATGTAGTCCTCACTGTTTGGCCTAGAAATCGCAGATACTCTACTGCCTCTGCCTCTCAGTGCTGGGATTAAAGACATGCACCATCATGTCCAGCTTTTTATCATTTTTAATCATGTGCATATGTGTGTCTGTGTGGAGTATAGGCATATTTGTACAGTGCCTCAGGAATCCAGAAGAGGGTGTCAGATCCTCTGGAATTGGAGTTACAGGAGGCTGTGAGTCACTTGATATAGATGCTGGGAATGGAACCCACATCCTATGGAAGGGCAATAAGTGCTCTTAACCCCTGAGCCATCTCTCCAACCCCCACACCCTCCATCCTTGATATTGGAAAATTATGTTTCCCAATCCTGCCCCACAAAATACTTTCAGTGTCATGGCAAGGAATTAGTCAAGTACAGAAACATGATTGAATGCCCCATCCTAAGTGGGTCATCTGTATCTCTGTATCAGTGCCCCCATGGCTCAAGGAATAGCTTAGAAGAGGACATGGGAAGTATGTAAAAACTGTAGAGAGCATGCTCGTGTGTGTGTGTGTGTGTGTGTGTGTGTGTGTGTGTGTGTGTGTGAAATGTTGACTTCTGGACTAGCTTAGCGGTGGTGCCTTTGAACCCATTGCAGCTGTGGTTACTTGTACAAGATCACCACAGGGCTGGGCCTGTTGACATCCTGTTATGGAAAGGGGAGGGTATGGTGAGACCCCACCCCTCCCTGAGGATTCACACACAGTAAATAGTTGATGAAGGAAGGGGGGACATTTTCTTCAGACCCTAGCCACTGAGAAGATGCACATGCTGCTGTAAGCCAATTCTCACTCCTGCTTTTGTAAACCCTCATATGAGACTCACTGGGCCTCAGAAGAAAAAAAAAAAAACCCAAAACCAAAAGCAAGCATGAAAGTAGAAGGGGGACAGGCTGGGGAAGGACAGACATCACTGGGGACAGGGGGAGGACTAGAAAAGTGAACAGGTGGGGGTGATTATAATAAAACACATGATGTTCATGTGTGCAAATATCATAATAAAACCCAGTATTATATCATTAATGTATACGAACAGTGCTGAGTGTGGTGGTGCTGCATGCCTTTAATCACAGCATTATGGAGTTAGAAGTAGGCAGATCTGAGTGCAAGGCCAGCCTGGTCTACAGAGCAAGTTCCAGGTCAGCCTGGGCTACACAGAGAAACCGTGTCTCAAAACAAAAACAAACAAAAAGTATATGTGCTAATAAAAAACGTTAAGAAAGAAACCTGTTCACGGAAGAATTTCAATCTGTCTGTTAATAAGAATGGCTGCAGTGATAACAGACAACCCACATGCTGTTTGAAAATTGATGGAATTATTGTTATTTTTAAAGATTTAAATTCATGTGTATATGTGCCTGAGTCTCTGTATGTGCACATGTGCATACAGCTTATCTTGGAGTCCAGAAGAGGGTTTTGGAATTTGTGGAACTGTAGTCACAGGTGGTTATGAGCCACCCGGTGGGTTTGGGAACCAAGCCCAGGTCCTCAGCCAGTGCTCTTATCCACTGAGCGGTCTCTCCAGACCCAGATGAGATGATTTGGAAACCTCGAGGCTTTGCTGCTGAACCTGATGTGTAGCAGTGTGTCCATTACGCCTCGACTTCTGAATGCCATGGGGGAGGAAAGCACTTTTCAGAGTGCACCAGGGATGACCTGCCACTGACACACAAGGATGAGTGAAGACTTGGAGGTCCTCCAGGCAGAGGGCCGGCACAAGCTGTTCCCTGCTCGGTATGCACTTCCTCCGTGGTCCTGGCAACCAGGAAGGGGTGGGTATGGACATTTGCACCCAGCAAGAGAACTGCCTGACATTGCAGTGCTTAGCTCTGGGGTTCAGTGTTGCAGTAACAGCTACAGAACTATCCTTGCACTCCAAGAATGTGCTCATGCACAGGAGGGCTCAGCTAGTTCTGTCTGTAAGCAGCAGGTCTTGATGTTGATTGGCTGTGGATCTGAAAGCCTGGACAAGGAACAGTGTTTTCCTGTGGGTGCCTGTGTTCACAGCCCTCCTAACGCCCTTCCTAATGTATCTACAGGTTGCTCCTTTGCTCACCAACATGGAAGAGGCAGTTGGGTCTGTTGAGGATAAACAATTTACATGCTTCTCTAATGCTCTACCCATTGACAAAAACAGCAGTATTTTATCTGTAGAAGTAGTCAAGAATATTGAGACCGCTGTGAAAGATGGAAAGTTGGGAGAAGTGGTCTCCATAGTCAAAGATATCCATCAGGAAGTATCCAGAAGCACAGTGAAAATTGCTGTGACTGGGGACTCTGGCAATGGCATGTCATCCTTCATCAATGCCCTTAGGCTCATTGGACATGAGGAGGAGGATTCAGCTCCCACTGGGGTGGTGAGGACCACCCAGAAACCAGCCTGTTACTTCTCTTCCATATTTCCCAATGTGGACCTGTGGGACCTGCCTGGCACTGGGGTCACAGCCCAGAGCATGGGGAACTACCTGGAGGAGATGGAATTTGACAAATATGACCTTATCATCATCATCGCTTCTGAGCAGTTCAGTTCCAACCATGTGAAGCTGGCCAAAGCCATGCAGAGATTGAGAAAGAGGTTCTATGTTGTCTGGACAAAGCTAGACAGGGACCTTGGTACAAGTGCCCACTCAGAATCCCAGCTTCTGCAGAATATCCAGGAGAGTATCCGTGAGAACCTCCAGAAGGAGTATGTGAAGGTGCCCCCCATATTTCTGGTATCCAGCTTTGAGCCTTCATCACATGACTTCCAGAATCTCAGAATAACACTGAAAAAAGACATCCCCCGCATCAAATTTGAGGGTCTCTTAGGAACCCTTTTCCAAATCTGCGAGAACACTATTAATGAGAAAGTAGAATTCTTTAATAGAAGCATAGATGAGGATAATCTAGAAGGTAATGAAAAATTTAATACAGGTGATCTGGTACAGTATCAGCAATTCTTCCAAAACAAATTTGTTGTGGATGACATATCTCTCCTCCAGGGGGCTCTGGATATGAGACAGCCAGATGACTGCTCCAGGGATGCCAAGCCATCCCAAGTTAGACAGAGAGACCAACAAGACGGCTGGACTGTGTCTCAGCTGTTTCCTTCTAGAACTCAATATATCATTACAGGTCTTTACTCCGCCATTTGCTGTTTTTTCTCTCGCCGTCACAGACACACACAACAGAAACATGTGCTTGGTGAAGTTGCTAAGGAAACCAAGAAAGTTCTGTGGGAAATCCTGGAAAATACCATTTTACTTCCTCAGAAGGACTAGACAACTGAGGTCCTCTCCCAGCTCTATACCCTACGTCTACCCAAAGTGAGCTTACCTGAGCTATGGATTCCAAGTTCCTTGAGGTTAACAGTCCCCCTTTCTTGATGGGTGTCCCCCCTCAGGAAACACCATAATGGATTTTGCTTTGTACCTTTTGTTTAATTTTATTAACTGAACTATCTGGGATCCCAATATAGGAGAAATTTCCTTTTACTGACTGTACAGGATTTCATGTTGAAACACAGTTATCTTTGCACCTATGATAGATATTGTTCCTCTTAGTGGCCTCTTGGTTTTCCCATCTCTCTTTGCCCTCTCTTCTTCTTCCCTGTCTTGGGAAGTGGTGCATCCCTGGGGGAATGGGGGGATCTTGCTTTTGTCCATTGTCTGAAAGCATAGATAGAGACCTTGTCTCTGACCTCTCCTCCGAGTGTAAAGAGAGGGGAATGAACTCTGTAGCACTGGAAATTGAATTCACCAAGTGCTGAAAGGAAGAATTCTAAGTACCCAACACTGCCCCCAATGCCGTCAATGGCGGCATGTCTAGTCATGGCCCCTCCCACTTTGCGCATTATCAGTCTCCTATTGGATGTGAACTTCTTCAGCCACCCCTAACTCTACAAGCCAGACGCTTGGACCATTCTCTCACCTCTCTTTCTGTCATGCCAACCTTTAACTGTCTCAGCCCTGTGCCCTCCACTTCTTTCAGGACACTAAATACTCGCCGACTTCCAACCACTACAGTGTCACATCCCAGCACACCTGCTCTCATGTCACTTGTTCCAGGAAGGGTTTATGTTTGCCTCGTCGTTTGACAGTACAGCCCATCGTACCTGAAAGTCATCAAAGCAGGAGTACAGAGCAGCTGGCCACATTGTGTCCACAGTCAGGAAGCAGAGAGAGAAAGATGAATACCGTTCCTGGGCACACGATCTTCTTTTCTTTCAGCCCAAGACCCCAGGCCATAGAACGGTACCATCCACGTTCAGGGTGGGTCTTCCAACCACAAAGAACCAAGTCGAGAAACTCCCTCATAAGTATGCCCAAAGGTCTGTTCTCATTCTAGATCCTGCCAAATTGACATTTGATATTAACCATACAGGTACTGTGATAGTGGAGGGGTGTATTGGAGTTTATTGATTAATAGTGAGAAGATTGGGGGTGGCTCAGTGCGGGGCGTTTACCCCCCAACCACACAGCTCCCCAGAGTGTGAGCAGCAGGAAATATTAGATAGAAGGATTTAGATTATGGAGATAAACAGATAACAAATACAGGACAGCCTCGAGAGGGCCTGGAACCTATTCCAATGGGCCCTGACTGTTTCTGCCCCAGGGTATTTATAGAGATGCCAAGGGATGGAGCAAAAGACCTCCTCCCCCAGCACATCCAAGGGCAGAGCATCTCAGACACATGCACTCAGGCCCATGGTCCTAATCATCCTCTATGTGGACCTGCTGGGTAAAGCCTCAAGGAACCTGAAACGGGCTCCCACAGCTCAGTAGTACATAGCTTGCCTAGCACACAACAGGCTATAGTTTTGATACACAGAAAGAAGGATACAAAACCTGTTTTTAGACAGGAAGAAAATGCCAATTGTATTTGTTGAGGAAAGTACATCAATTGTATCATCTTGCTGGCACAAGAACTTTGTGAAAAAGCGTCATGTAAATGTAAAAGGTAGGTCTACTTTATATGTGGGGTAAGAATGCGATGGGCTAAGATGTGTCAGTGGTGTTGAGATTGGGGTTGAGGGGAATAAAGCTCTGGCTGGCCTCACCTTCCACCTGCTCCAATCTCTTAGTGTAATTCGATAGACTCTAAGGGAAAAGTCTGCAAAGAAATCACAGAAGTTTTGTGTGTCATCCTCATGATGCTCAGAAATAATTTTTGATGCTGAGTTTATAGCGTGGATTTCGCTGCAGTGTGTTCACTGTTAAAGTGAGTGGGCTTGCTCTTTGAAAGTCGTGTGGGTGTTACTGCTGAGGTTGTATGTGTTTGCCACAGGGAATCTAACCTGGCCCCAGCACTGAGGAAACTGACATGCAGACTGTGATTTCACTCTTAGCCCTCTGGAAAAGCAGGGTGTAAATTCTCTCTATGTCTTAGAACATAGATGTAGATTTTCTTTTTGCTAGTTGTATATACAGACCTATTTATGTACAGATACAGAAATATATGTACAGGTGATATATTCATCATTCACATGTATGATGTATTGCATGTAACATACATAGTGTTAATCCCTATCATAAATAACTAATAAAAGTATACAATATAAATATGTATTGGTTTCTGTTCTTTTTATTTTTTCATAACTTCACATGGGTACTATTTCTATACCACCCCCACTCCTTCCTTCCTCCACATACTTCTCAGTTCCCCATATGATTCTTTTCAGAGAGTGACTGAGACAGGGTTTCTCTGTTTCACATCCGTGCCTGTCCTGGAACTCACTTTGTAGACTAGGCTTACCTCGCAGTCACAGAAATCCACCTGCCCCTACTTCCTGGGATTAAAGGTGTGAGCCACCACTGCTTGCCCACCCCCCAAATGTTTTTAATAATTTTTTTGTTTTTCTTTTTAAAAAATAATTTATTTTTATCTTATGTGCATTGGCATTTTGCCTGCATGTATGTCTGTGTGAGGGTGTCAGATTTTGGAGTTATAGACAGCTGTTAGCTGCCATGTGGGTGCTTGGAATTGAACCTGAGGTCAGTGCTCTTAACCATTGAGACATCTTTCCAGCCCCCCCCCCCCCCAGGAGGCCCCACTCACAGCAGCCCTCCCTCCTCACATCATACCCCAGAGTCTTCTCTCTTTATTTACCTAGTTAGTTACTGGTTGAGGAGTGGTTACTTCTGCAGAACTGACATGCCTGGGGTGCTCATGGGCGCAAGAAGTAAACAACATTCACAAGGCCCCTCTCCACAACGTCATATAGGTAATAGCAATTCTGGGGAAGAGGGGGTCTCTGAACAGTGGAGCTGCCAGGTAACTCCAGGGATACAGCTTTCATGACCTCTGACCCACGCTGGATTGACTTTTCAGTGATGTAGCCTCTGAAACACTCTGCTTCTGAAAGTGGCCTTCGCCTATTGCTGCAAGCCACAGGAAAATGTAATGGGATCCAGCTACTATCACAAAAGTCAGTCTTTTCTGAAGGTCAAGCTTAAGAAGTCTTGGTGGTATTTTAGCTTTTATATATATATATATATATATATATATATATATATATATATATATATATATATATATATATATATATATTAGGTGGTTCCTATAATGATTTTCTTTTTTTTTAATGACATTTATTTTATTTGTAATAGCGTTTTCTCTGCATGGATATGTGTGTGCATCAACACACGTGCCTGGTACCCAAGGAAGTCAGAAGAGGGTACTAGATGCTCTGGAACTGGAGTTACAGATGGTAGTTAGTTACTAGGCAAGTGTTGGGACTTGAACCCAGGTCCTCAGATGCAGCAACCTGTCCTCTTAACCTCTGAGCCATTTCTCCAGGCCCCAATGATTTTCTTGTAATGCTATAGTGCTTCCAAGAACTCCTTACAGTGTATTTATCTAAAATATCTATCAAACATCCAAGGCCCAACAGAAACAATACTTGTCTCCTAGGTCATGTAGATAGCTTTATTTCTTGTGCGATTTAGGGTGAGACCCTCCTTTCTTATACAACCTTACTAATTGACCCCTAACTTCTCACCTAACTACTTCTAGGAATGTAGACTGAGCACACAGACCCCCTTTTTGATATGCTAACCGATTGTTAGCACTCAGTTGACCTTCTCTTTTCCCACTCCCATCTAGGGTTGTAAAAGAAAGCCTGACAGTCACTGCCTGAGGGAAAGTCTTACCTGCCCTTGTGGCCCTGTGAGAATTCAAGCCTAGTGACCTTGCTCTGGCAGAGGACTGCTATTGCTTGGGTTATAACTGGATTCCTGAAAGACTTGGGGAGAACTGAGAGAATAAGGAGATGGAGAGGAGGGGGGGAAGAGACTGGAAGAACTAGATGGGTAAGAACTGGAGAGGAACGGACTAGATGGGAAAAACTAGATTGAAGGACTAAAGGAGAGTAGTAGAGGAACGAGATGAAAGATGAGGAAGAGCCAGATGGGGAAGAACAAGATGAGGAAGAACAATGATAGAGAAGGAGATGGGAGAGGAGCTGATATGAGGAAGAACTAGATGGATGAGAACCCAGATGGGGCAGAACTAAGAGGAGAGAATGAAGATAGAACTTAGAGGGGACAGCAGATGAATGCAGAGAGAAATCAGGCAAGAAATGGGCTAGGCACGAGAGCAGAACAGAAGCCGTGTAGAGAGAGAACTGACTCAGAAGAATAAAGTGTATGGACTAAGGAGTGTCGTGTATACAGATTCATTTCATATCATTAAAGATTAATTATCAGCTGGGTGTAGATTCTTCCTGAACCTTGAGAGCACATTATTGAAGGGCTGGACCACCATAGTCCCTGACAGCCCATGTTCCTGTAACCCCCAAATCCCATTGGTTTAGTAAACTAGACTTGGGTGGGATCGCTTCTCTGGGCTGCCGTCGGTGCCCTGTCTGGGGCAACTAGATACTTGCTCAGCTCTCCCTGGGAACAGACACACAACACCGGTTCTCACTCACGGCCATGCAATGAGCCCATGTAATGAGCACAGGGGTCACTATGACAAAAAGCATAAAGCGGTTTGAAGCATAACTAACTGTAAGCATGGAATGTCAGAACCCAGCCGCTGCTCCACCACAGCACCTTCAGTGGCCTCTCCTCAGACACTGACAGGTGCCCTACTGAGACACTGTGAGTCTCTAGCTAACAGGCTTCCTGGTTGGTGCCTGAGTGCAGCTCTCTAAGTGCTGGGGCTCACAGGGTTTGAAGGGGTTAGGTGTCATCTTCTGAGCAAGAGGGGGCTCCAGGAAGGGAGGCAGCAGGGTCCCACAAGGAGGCTCTGACTGCAGTTTGGATACCATTGTTCCTGGGAAGACTTCCTGCCCTCAGACCTGGCCCTCTGACAAAAACCTGCACTCCCCATCTGGGCAGGAAGAGTGTGGAGCCTGTGTTGTTGAATCCTGCAAACCAGCCATTTCCAGGAACTGAAACTGAAAGCCCTCTGGCAGCAGGCCCCTCCCCTCGGGGTTGGCAGGCAGGGCTCCTGCCTACAAGTGAGGAGTGGAGCCCAGTCCAGAGTGGAGCCTGGTCCAGAGTGGAGCAGGGTCTGAGAGGAGCGGGATCCGAGTGGAGCAGGGTCTGAGAAAGCCCAGGAGCTCAGGCTTCCCTTCAGCTGCTCCCTTCCTCTAGAGCTCTTCCCAGGAGGACCCCAGCCCTTCACACCTTGACTGTCTCCTCCTGAACATCCTGGGCCTGGATTCCAGTTTTATAAAGCTTCTGAGCATTTAGATGAGGTGCTCCTAAGTGCAGCTTGGCATGTAAATCTGCTCAGGGCAGGAGAGTCTGGAGTCTGGTATTCCTCTAAGGGATTGCATGCATCAGGTACCTGCCCTGATCTTCTTCAGGACCACACAGTCCCTCCTGTTTTGGCTGAAAAGAGTCCTTCCAACCCACCAGTAGAGAGGCAATGTGCCCCTTTCTGACCTGCATATCCCTGGATTGTGGTTCTTCTGATGAGGCCTAGTTTAGAAAAAGCAGATGGGGTTTCACTCAGTCTCCCAATGGGAGTATGGAGAACACACCAGTACCAAAAGACTTAAGGGTGCCTGAGATGCACCTTCCACAGACAAGAGCCCTGGATTTCCGGGTGCACACCGGGCACATTCTAGTTATTTCATGGGACCCAGGAGTAAATCTGGCACAGAGTTCTTTCTTTCCTTCCTTCTTTCGTTCCTTCGTTCCTTCCTTCCTTCCTTCCTTCCTTCCTTCCTTCTTTCTTTCCTTCTTTCTTTCCACAGGGTTTCTCTGTGTAACAGTCCTGGCTGTCCTGGAACTCACTCTGTAGATCAGGCTGGCCTTGGACTCACAGAGACGTGCCTACCTCTGCCTCCCCAGTGCTGGGATGAAAGGCATGCTCTGACACTACCTGGCTGGCAGGGAGCTTCTTAAAGGACAAGAAAGCTACATGAGACTCAGAGGAAATTTTCCAAATATATGGTGCTGAGTTTCAAATGCTTTTAGTCTTTTATACACACAAAACAGGAAAATAAAATTCCAGGGGGAAGAGGGGTGGAATCGCTTCTCTGGGCTGCCGTTGGTGCCCTGTCTGGGGCAACTAGATACTTGCTTAGCTCTCCCTGGGAACAGACACACAACACCGGTTCTCACTCACGGCCATGCAATGAGCCCATGTAATGAGCACAGGGGTCACTATGGCAAAAAGCATAAAGCGGTTTGAAGCATAACTAACTGTAAGCATGGAATGAATGTCCAGCCGCTGCTCCACCACAGCACCTCCAGTGGCCTCTCCTCAGACACTGACAGGAGTGTCATTCTTGTGCCGTGAAACCTTCCCCATCCTCAGAAAGGTATAACAGACCACCCCTTCTGCCACGTATTCCTTGATTTCCTCTTGTCAGCATGCCAGCCATGCTGTTGTCTGTGTCTATGGGGCTAATAACTCTTCTCAGGAACTCCTTACCCTTAACAGTCTCTCTCAGTCAGGGTCTCTCTTGAGTCGCCACCTGAGAGTTTTCATTTGCGGGGCACCCTGGGCTGTCACCAAAAGTCCCAGGAACCAGCTCTTTGTAAGTTCCTTCACTCTGAGCGGCGGTACGTCCACAGCACCGATGGAAGAAACGGGTGTGCACCGCTGTGGAACCCCTGCAGCCATGAAGCCCTCACGTGGTGCCCACTTTAATTTACAGAGAGGTGTTTGGGAAGGATGGTCCTTCTCCAATGAAGAGATCCTGCTTTAGGCCACTATCATGTGGTTCATGACTAACACAATGGCCTACCCTACGAAATCTCGAAAGAAGAGCTCCGAAGCCCCGTGTCAGCCGGCTACTAACCTGGTGCCCCACGGCATGCGTTGAAAGGAGCCTGGGGAGGATGCCCGTGCTGAGTGCCACACGAGACTGCTACTTTTCCAACCACACTGCACTATGGCCCCCCTCATCAGGCCTAAATGCAGAATGCTAAGTCAGCTTGTTAGAACAATCGCGTTTGACGACTAAAGAAACTCCATTTTATGCTCGGCGTCCATCTTGTTACTCCCTCGCTGCCTGTCTCTGTGTTCAGTCCCTGGAAGATAAGTTTCAGTAACCCCAACTCAGTGACCGTTCCTCCAAAATGTACAGCCATGGCTGTCTACTTGTTATGATATGACTAACTGCTTTTTGGCTTCTGTAACCTGCTTGTTCAGACATTCAAGAATGATTTGGACCTACCTAATCTTGACAAAGAAGAATAGCCTCGGCTTACTAGTGGTTCCCCCCCTTTAAAAACCCCTCCCTTACTGTTTTATGTGGCAATCTTGTTTCCTCAGAGAGTGTCCTTCTGCTAGCAGTAATCAATAATCTTTTGATTATAATGGGATCGAGCCTATGGCTTTTTTTCCCAGGGGACACAAACTCCCCAACATTTGGAGATCACAGTGTTATCCCAGACTCAGGGCCAACAGTGTGGGGATAGCCTTGAAAGCCTGGGAAGCCTGAGATCTGGATAGGCTCCAGTAGACTTGTAAGTTTGGGGAGCCCGAGACCATGGCTACCACAAATGAAAGGTCGCTAGCAGGGAGTAGGCCCCAGAGGGAGCAAGTCCAAAGTGGACTTGCAGGCTCCAGGGTGCTCTGACGGCTACTGTAGCCAGACTTTTCCAACACCGCCGGCTTCTGCTATGGCTTGCTATTAGTTCTGACCCCCAGGCAACTTTGTTTATTAACATACAAATAAAATCACATTTCAGTGCAAATAAAATATCACCATACTGCTACCACCACTACATTTGCAAATTGAAAACAAAATGAAAGCAAGAACTGCAGGCCCCGGCATCTGCGCCTCGGAAGGATCGCTGAGTTGTTGTGTTCTGTTTCGTTATCCGGATATTTGTAGAGGCATAGGGGAGGTCGAATGCAATCATAGGTCCGGTCTCTGGGACAGAGGAGACATCCTTCTGTCCTGTTCTGGTGTATGAATGATGGTGGCTACCACATGTCTGGGTGTGTCTGATCCTCTCTGACTGTGTGGACGCTCTGTTTTGTATGTTGTTTGCCCTTGTTTGATGGATCTGTGACTGTGCTTGTACGTTTTGATGCTGGCCTGAGAGACAGACCAAGAGCCCTTTTCTTCCTCCCCAGCTAAGCTCTCTCTCCCAGCTCCCTCCTCTCTGACCCTCCCTGTGGCTCACTGGAGCCTGCTCTTAAGTCCCACAACATCTCTCATCTCTGAGCTTTCTTTGTTCTCTGCTTCCTCTGGTCCCACTTCTGGTCACTGGATCCAGTTGTGCAGGGATTCACGTGTCATTTGAGCATGGATCATATTGAAGTGTTGTTTTATGCTGTTTCACTTTATTGAAAAGCTGCCTGTGGAGTTGGGTTTTGGCCTCCCTTCTTCCAACCCAAGCATGCTTGTTTAAAAGTTTGACCAACATCTGTTGAGTCAGGTGGGTCTTCTGACTCTGACAGGGAAGAGAAACACACAACCAAACAGCCCAGGGAGAGACGCTGTTTTCTTTGAAACAGCTTAAAAAGGTAGATGATTTCCAGTAACAATCGCTGTTGCTTACCTCTTGCTTTTGTTCTTGGTTTTAATTAACTCTCTAAAATTTTGCTAAAATATAAACTTTCTGTATCTTAAGATTTGTAAGCTCATTCAATATGATTACAAATCTGTAGAGAAAACCAAAGCAACCTGATGCCAACATTTTCTGAGTTACTGTAGATGTCTAGTTTTTATAGTGTTCTGTTGAATGGCCTCTAGGTTACAAGGACTTATATTATTTTGCAACTTAATGATGTTAGAAGAAAAAAAATGCTAATTAAGCATTTTAGGTTGTCTGCCTTTATCTGCAGACAGACACAGACACAGCCACAGACACACACACACACACTGAAGTAAAATAAAACCCTCCATCTAAAATCTCCCAGTTATAACTCCAGATTATGCCTGCTTAAAAGAATCAGAGCTGGACATGTTAAAAGTTAATATTCCTTCAAAAAAAGACATGCAAGGCCACCAGACCTCCACTTGAGTCTGCAGTTACCCATTCCAGCTCTGTGATCAATCTCTCAACTATAGATGTTGTGTCAGCCATGCTTACCCATCATCCTCATAACTTCCCAAATGCGCTGTGCTAATAAAGGATTTCTGCTATAAAGTGAGCCACCTGAAGGGACTCTGGCCAGCTAGAGTGTGGCAAACGGCTCTGGCAGGCCTTCCCCTTCTCCCCCACTCCCTCTGCTTTGCCATTACATTACATTCCTAAAGCTAACCCCCTAGGTCTATTCTTTTATTTGGCCCTTCCTCCTCCCCCTGAGGCTGACTACCAAGGTCCAGGTATCAAAGTATTGAAGTCCAGCAATCAAAAGCCCCCTTTGGCTCACCTAATCAATATGCCTAATTAAAATGAAACACCTCATCCTAACACAGTGTACACACCCCTTCAACTTTATAAACTGCCATTTTTCTAAGGGCCATGTCTGTCTGCTCTATCCAGAGGCAGTCCTTTGTCCTCTGGGACAAATATATCTATCCTTTCTCCTTTGTTCCCTTCCCCTTCTCCCTAGGCTTCTATCTCCTGTCTTTGTTTCTCATTCCTTGCCCTCCATGCCTTTGGGGCAAATAAACTGCCTTTGTGTTGAGCACTTGGTCTTGGGGGTCCTGACCTGATACTTTTCTGCTGGTGGCTATGTCAGAGGAGCAGCAGGTGGCCATTGAAGTTCATGAGGACAGTCTGCCAGGAAGCCAAGCACTGATGAGTAAATCTCAGCTAGACAAGGCCCTCGAGGACTTTAGCTCCAGAATGTCTCTTGCTACTGCTGTGCCTTTACATGTTTGCTGCTGCCATTTTTCTCTAGTATCTGGCATGATGTGAATGTGTGTGTGGGGATCCCCACTGCCTTTAATGTAGTGTGATTATCTCATGAAAATATCCCATTCTACTGGGCATTTTTATCTGTGAATCATTTTCTCTTAAGCTGTACTGTTTAACTGAAGTAATGCTTTTATACAGTAATAATGTTAGTTTAAATAGAATTTTGATGATTGAGGGTTTTTAATAACTATAGTAAGGGATTATGATAAAGGTTAGTAAGCTGGGTAGTGGTGGCACACACCTGTAATCCCAGCACTCAGGAGGCAGAGGCAGGTGGATCTCTGTGAGTTTGAGGCCAGCCTGGGCTACCAAGTAAGTTCCAGGAAAGGTGCAAAGCTACACAGGGAAACCCTGTCTCAAAAACAACAACAACAACAACAACAACAACAACAAAAAAAAGGTTAGTTTAGTGGGAAAATTAAGATAGGTAAAGGCAAGATATAGTGTTACCCCTGCCCCTCATAAAACAGGATAGAAAAATAGAACAAGAAAATGTCACACAACTAGTTTTTCTTAAGGAGCCATATAGACTGTGGCTGAGTTTAATAATTAAGAAAAACAATTGTGTCCTAGGAGCTGAGTTAGCTCAAGTTCTTTTAATCTTAATGTTGAGAAATGTGTTCATGGGTTTCAGAGTGCATCATAGCTGAAACAAAGCTTTGACAATGACTTAAGGTTAGATTAAAGTGTTTTTGTTAGTAGTTTTGAGGTGAAAAAAGCCAAGGAAACAGTCTAAAGTTTAGAAAGACATGTAGTTGAGGGACTTTTTGAAATCAGGGAACAAGAACAAAGCAGGCAGGTTATTATTAGTTGACCTGCTTTCCTGTTAGGATGGGTTGGCGGATCAAAGATGATGATTAATTCCTTGTGCCCAGTTCTGACCTCAGCTTCCTGATTTGATTTAATAAAAAACTGTTGATGAGTGGGTATGCACCCTGAGGATTTTAAGTGGGGATGACTGCTCATTTTTCAAATATCAAGTTTAGATCAAGGTCAGCAAGCAAGGCAACAGCTACTCAAGGAACGAGAGTCAGGGCCCAACAGATTCCCCACTTAGTAAAAAGAAAAATGAGCTTTTGTCTTAGGTTACATAGGATGTCAACACATCACCTTGCCCATCATGGAGACACCTGCCCAGGCCACACAGGCTCTCTGTCTTAGGTCGGTAAGTGGCCCCAGGAATTACCCGTCACTGAATACTCATTATCATACAGGCTCAACCATGTGTGAGCTGTAGAGATAACTGCTGCCAATGATCTCAAAGTGGCGCTGGGCTTGCAATCTGTGCATCTGACACAGAAAAGACCAACAGAAGTCCTAACCCACCCATAGCCTGTAGTCTAAGGACAATTGAGTCATTCCCTTCCTTAACGAGTCTCATAGCAAATTGGAATCCTTGTAAGATGGTATCCCAAAATTACTTGAGTTTTATAAATTTTATTACTGTCAAAGCCAATTGAAATGTATATTACTGCTGAATTAAACTTATCATAATTAACTATGGTAGCTACTTTTGCTGCCAGGGTTTCCTCTGTACTAGCTGTAGTAACCAACTATGAAATAGTAATCCCAAACAATAGCAGCGGTGGCCGCTACCACTGTAGTAGCAACAACAGCCACAGTGAAGTTAAATTCTCTTCTGGAGTGTGTGAGCACCATCTGTGTCTTACTGCCATGGTCCACTGGCATGGACACAACTCCAGGAACATGAACCACCAAGGCCCATTTTTCTTGACCCCAGCCTGACTTAAGCTGGCAGCTCTGTAAAGAACAATTAAGAACCACAAAGAAAAACAGAGACAGCACACAAGGAGCAGAACTAATGGTCTCATAATGGCTACATTTCAGGCTCACAAATTTTAAGGTATCTTCAAAGGGGGCTAGATGAATTTTAGGAGGCCATAAACGTTGCACAGAGCCATTCCTGGAAAGGTAGGTACTACACCAGCTTAAAGAGGATTGTGAAAATGAGAAGATTTATCTGGCATCATACGGTTAACAAATGGAGATAGTGACCATACTACCAAATGTCAGGATTACCCTCTAATCTCCAAGGTGCCTGGGTGACACGTTCTCAAACATACTTGAAAAAGCAGTTACCATACATTACCTTCTGAAGAATCCAACTGCATGGCTGGCTACAGTTCCTAAGCTTATGTTAATGCTTGCCAAGGCTGGCCGTATTGGGCTCTCAATCCCCACTGGCATCATAAGGGGAGAGTTTTTCCACAAAGGCCCAATAGGTCTCTGCCATGTTGGAATTTGGCAGCAACCACAGGTTGCTCGGGAACCCAAAGAGGAACCTCATTGTCCTGCAGAAAGACACAAACAGAACCCTGGGCCCACACCAGCACTGGATTGGGTCCCCTCCAAGTGCCAGTAGAAAGATCCTTCCCTCGCACCAGAGGATAATTTGCAACAGGAGCCCTCCAGTGCTTATCTGCAGCGGATACTCCAGCATAATCCACCAATAAAAAATTTTAAATGTATAAAACAAGGGAAAGAATAGAATGTGGAGAGGAAAGATGAGCCCTAGCTCCCCCCAACATTTACTTTAGCAAAATATGTTTTTAAGGTATGATGGCAGCGTTCTACTATAGATTCTTTTAAGATTCCTTATAAGGTTACCTTTTGAGATAAATAATACAGTGACTGATCCTTTCTTTGTAATCACAAAATGCACCCTGCCAGTAAAGGAACTAGTTGAGAAAAATAACTTGCTTGCTTAACACTCTGTTAATCTATAACAAGTTGCTTGTTGGATATGAATCTTTGTGGGTCCTTGGGATAACATGTTTTTCACCTTTAATATGTAAAATTTTTAATCATGTAAGAGGTATGGAAAACATGTGATGGTATTGTGTTCCCCAGAATATTGTGCACCCTAATAAACTTATCTGGGGTCAGAGAACAGAACAGCCACTAGATACAGAGGCTAGAAAATGGTGGCACTCATGTGGTGGATATTGTGTTCCCTGAAATATTGTGTGTTCCCTGAAATAAACTTATCTGGGGTCAGAGAGCAGGACGACCACAATATTAAACATGAGCATAGGCAGTGGTAGCACACGCCTTTAATCCTAGCATTTCAGAGACAGAAACACCTCTGGATCTCTGAATTCAAGGCCACATTAGAAACAGCCAGGCATGGTGACACATGCCTTTAATCCCAGAAATCCAGCCTTTAATCCCAGGGAGTGATGGCAGAAAGTAGAAAGATATATAAGGCGTGAAGACCAGAAACTAGCAGCATTTGGCTGGTTAAGCTTTTAGGGCTTTGGAGCAGCACAGTTCAGCTGAGAGCCATTGGAATGAGGACTCAGAGGCTTGCAGTCTGAGGAAACAAGACCAGCTGAGGAACTGGCGAGGTGAGGTAGCTGTGGCTTCTTCTGCTTCTCTGATCTGGCCTCAGGTTTGTTTTTATTAGTAAGAACTTCTAACAATTCTGCTATACACTCACGCCTTTAATCTTAGCATTCCAGAGGCAGAAATCCGTCTGGATCTCTGTGAGTTCAAGGCCACACTGGCAACAGCCAGGAATGGTGACACACGCCTTTAATCCCAGGAATCGATGGTAGAAAGCAGAAAAGTATTTAAGGTATGAGGACCAAAAACTATAGTGGGTTAAGCTTTCAGGCTTTTGAGAAGCAGTTCAACTGAGAGGTATCCAGTTTGAGGAAACAAGTCCAGCTGAGGAACTGGTGAGGTGAGGTGGCTGTGGCCTGTTCTGTCTCTCTGATCTTCCAGCATTCACCCCAATACCTGGCCCCAGGTTTGTTTTATTAATAAGACCTTCTAACAATTCATGCTAGTTTTTTACTTATATTCATTGTAGTCATCCACTTAAAAAATAGAATGTAGCCAGGCAGTGGTTTCTCAAGCTTTTAATTCCAGCACTCGGGAGACAGAGGCCGAAGGATCTCTGTGAGTTCGAGGCCAGCCTGGTCTATAGAGCGAGATCCAGGAAAGGCACCAAAACTATACTGAGAAACCCTGTCTCGAAAAAACAAAAACAAAAACAAACAACAACAACAAAAAAGAATGTAACCACACTGTAATTTTTATATTGTTTGAAGGACTCTGTTGGGGTATATAAGCTGTAAGGGGGAAAATAAAGACACAAGAGAAGGAAAACACCAGGCAAGATGTAGAAGGAAGACATCAAGAGAGACAGAAGAGAAACATCTAGAGAGAAGTAAGAAAAGTGTGTGTGTGTGTGTGTGTGTGTGTGTGTGTGTGTGTGTGTTCTCTTTCTCTCTGGCCCCAGAGAATTGAGTTTGCCGACTCCCTGGATTTCCTTCGCTCCTGAGCTGCTATGGGCTGGCTCTCCCTTAAACCCAGGGCAGGCAGCCAGAGGATGAGCCATCTTTCAGGTACTATGAACAGACTTTTCTTTTTCCAGAAAATATAATGTGTGGTTCATAATAGGACAGAACTCACTGTGCTAACTGTGCTGGCTAGTTTTTGTCAATGTAACACAAGCCACAGTAGTTTGGGAAGAGGGAACCTTAATTGAGAAGATGCCACCATCAGATTGGGCTGTAGGCAAGTCTGGGGGGGATTTCTTGATTGATGATGGAAGTGAATGGGACCAGCCCACTGTGGATGGTGTCCCTGGGCAGGTGGTCCTGGGATGTCTAAGAAAGCAGGCTGAGCAAGCCATGGGAAACAAGACATAGTAAGCAGCCTTGCTCCATGCCTCTGCCCCAGTTCCTGCCTTGAGTTCCTGCCCTGATGTACCTCAATGATGCACTGCGATTGCAATGTGTAAGCCAGAGCAATACTTTCCTCCTGAGTTGCTTTATTTTATTCTTTTATATTTTATTTTATTTTTATGTGCATTTGTGTTTTTGCCATGGGTGTCGGGGTCCCCTGAAACTGGAGTTACAGACAGGTGTGAGCTGCCATGTGGGTGCTGGGAATTGAACTCCGGTCCTCTGGAAGAAGAGCCAGTGCTCTTAACCCCTGAGCCATCTCTCCAGCCCGCAACTTGCTTTTGTCAGGTGCAAACTAGGACAGATCTCAAATGGCCAAAGTCATCTTGATTAGGAAGATCAATGCTAAGAGCAAGGTATCCGACACCAGATGTCAAGTTATAGTACAGAGGCCTCACACTAAAAACAGTGTGGCACAGGCATAAAGTCAGGCACACAGACCAATGGCACGGAATAGGGGACCCCGGAAAAAACCACACAGCTACAGGCCTGTGGTGTTCTGTAATATATGCCAAACACACATGGTGGAAACAGTCTAACAAACAATGCTGAGGAAACCTCATATCCATGAGGAATTGGATTCCTCTCTCTGCCCTGCACAAAAGTCAATACAAAGCTCATCAAAGGCATTAATGTGAGACCTGAAACCTTGAAACTACTAGAGAAAAGCAGGGGAAACATGTCAAGATGCAGGTAAAGACTTCCATGAAGACTCCATAGTTCTGGAGATCATGTGAGAATTGCATAAGGGAAGAGGTATGAATGACAAGGCTGCCTGGCAGACAACACAATCAGAAGAGTGAAGAGACATGGGGAGAATGGGAGAAATCTCCATCAGGCACACGCGTGACAGAGGGTGACTGGCTTATCCAGGGTTCATCTAATTACACACGTTCACACACACAAGCACATGAACACACCACCCAAAGACACTCTCACACACAGGCACCCACATATGCACACCCACATACATATGCTCACCCACATACATATGCACGCACACATACATATGCTCACCCACATACATATGCACACTCAATACATATGCACACCCACATACATATGCTCACCCACATACATATGCACACTCAATACATATGCACACCCACATACATATGCTCACCCACATTCATATGCACACTCAATACATATGCACACCCACATACATATGCACATGCACATACATATGCACACACACATACATATGCACACCCACATACATATGCACACCCACATACATATATATACACGCACACATACACAAAAATAGATGTCTGAAAAAAAGGAAGAGTTTGAAAAGCCATTATGAAACTTATTTTTGTACAATAAGCTAAACAATAATAAAAGCTTTAAAATGAAAAGATGAAGCAAAAACAAGGACATGCGCACTTGTAGATGGCCTTTCTGCGGGATGATGTCTTCCTGTCCCATCCCGGCTCTCTCAGGTACCTAGTTCCTCTCCTGGCGTGCTATTTCCTGGAGGAATCTTAATTCTGAAAGCCGCTATTTCATCTTTCTCCTTTCCCTCGCCTGTTCCTAAGTCTTTAGAAATTCGGGGCGCTGGGATCCCAACGCTGGATTGGTGTATAGATTCCATCAACAGCACTGGAGCTATGGGCAAACAACTCCAAAAATGCCGCCCCAGCCCGTGTCTGAAAACGGTGAGGAAGCGGGAGCCTCCCCCTAGTGGAAGGATTGGCAACTGCAGAAGGAACTCTGTGACCTTTCTGGGCTCTGCTGGTTTTCATTTGTAAAAGTTGATATCAACAATTCCATTTTCAGCTGGATATTTTTTTTTTTCACTCTTGTCTCTCAATAATCTTTCCCCCGAAAAGCATGGCTGATTAATCATGCTTTGCTCTGGTCCCTTGTGGCAGGGGACCCACCGATCAGGGGGAGGCAATGGCTGAATGGAGACTGTTTAAAAAAACAAAGCAAGGGGTTGGGGATTTAGCTCAGTGGTAGAGCGCTTAAGGCCCTGGGTTAGGTCCTCAGCTCCGGAAAAAAAAAAAAAAAAAAGAAAAAGAAAGAAACCAAAGCAAAAGAAAAAAAAAACCAAAAAAAAAAAAAAACCTCAGTCCTTGGATGGATCTGCTCAACTAACAATCTCTGGGCTGTCCTAGAAATAGCTCTGTAGACGGGCTGACCTCAAAGATATACCTGCTTCTGGATCTGCCTGCTTCTGCCTCCGGAGTGCTGGGATTAAAGGTGTGTGCTACCACTCCTCAGCTAACATCAAGCTTCCTGATAAGAAATGTTCAAAGTGCCTTAGGCCTACCTCAGCCAGGGTCTGTGTTGATGTCTGTGGCTCCTGATACCATTGGAGGCCATGCTGATGTCGGGAGTCTGAGCCACCACCTAGGACCATGTCAGTGTCCAAGGACCACGCTGCCATGGGGGCCATGCCGATCTGAGTGGCCTGTACTGCCACCTGGGGCCATGGTGACATCTGGGTCCCATGGTGATGAACACCATGTCTGAGTCCATGGTCCTATTACAGCCAGGGTCTGTTTTGATGTCCACGGTCCATGGTAACACCAAAGACCACACGGATGCCCAGGGTCTAGGCCATAATCTGAGGCCATATTGGTACCTAAGGGATGTGCTGCTGTCTGGTCCCTGCCGATCTGGGTAGCCTGTGCTGTTACATGGGGCCATGGTGTCATCTGGGCCTGGACTACTGCCTAGGGCCATATCTGGGTCCATGACCTCCCATTCCTCACCCCAGCAGCAGCAAGGCTCTGAATTGATGTCCCTGGCTCCTATTACCACCTGTGCAGATGCCTGGGGTCTGAGACCATGTTGGTGTCCGAGGGCCTTGCTGCTACCAGGGCCATATTAATCTGGGTGCCCTGTGCTGCCACTAGAGTCATGGTGACATCCAGCCATGGCTGCTGCCAAGGGCCATGCCTGGGTCTGTGTTCTTGCTGCATCTGGGGTGTGTGATGAGGTCCATGGCCCATGTTGCCACAGGGGGTCATAGGAACCAGGGATATTGAAATCCGAGGGCCATGCTGAGCTGGCCCTGCTTCTTGCTGGACACTGCAGTGGGAGAGCTAGTCCTGCCTCCCATGGGAGAGCTGGGCCCCTCCCTCTAACTCAGGCAAGATGGATCCATTCTTCACCATGGTTGTGGGAGAGCTGCCCCTCGCCTGAGGGGGACAGTCCGAGTGGCTCAGACCTACCAACTCAGCAACCAACCAGACCCACATCCAGGGCCTTGGGTTAGCCCACCCTAACATCCACCCCATCTGTGACCTGCTGGAGTGTGTGACCGAACAATAATGGCAGGATCTTCATGACTTGGGGCAACAGCAGAATATCTGAGAGGCGTTTCAGTGAGGGTCTGCGAAGATGATGTGCCAGAGGCCTTGAACCAGACCGAGGAAATGAACATTTTGTGAGTGGGAATGATTAACAAAGGGGTCGACTGTGTGACACACTGCAGCTCCCAATGCCACTAGGAAGAATGAAGAGGTGTTGGAAAGACAGAGCGGCAAGGTGACCTTTTTGTTGTTGTTTTGTTTTGAATTGATTTGGGGGGGATTCTTTGAGGGGATGCTTCAGGGGTGAGGGGAGGATATGGAGGGACTGGGAAGTGAGCAGGACTGGGCTGCATGATGTGAAACTCCCGAAGGACCAATGAAGAATTATAAAAAAAGAAATATTGCCTATAAAAAAAGAAATATTGCAAGTGCCTAGCCTAGATTTCTTTTTAAAAATGTAAAGGTACACATCTTTGAATATGTATCACATGGTGTGTGTGAGTGTTATCAGGAACAAGAAAGATGGACCTGAGTTCAGTCCCCCGGACCCCACGTGGCAGGAGAGAACAACCCCTGTGAGTTATTCTCTGACCATCACCCACATACCACAACCAGCTGTCCCTCCCACAGATAAGAAATGGAGCAACACTTCAGGGGCTGAAGGTGGAAACAAGGCCTCAAATGCATGACTATTATGCTAAGGTCCAGTCTGAAATTATTCTGAGATTATAAAAAGCTTCCAGCGTTTGACTGGCTCCCCTTAGCTGTCTTGCCTAGACGACCTATGTACAACGATCAAAGCCGGGGAATTCATGTTTATACATTCTGTCAGCTAGTCTCCATGCCTTTCCCAGGCTTCCTCAGCTGTTCTCTTTTGTAAGCCTCTTGATGTGTGGTGAGCTGGCACCACACTTCACATTGTCTTACCTCCTTGGTCTCACGTAACCCTGGGCCTTCTCTTGTCTCCCACGGCTCTTACACTTCCCAATACTCAGGGGTTTTGCAGACTGTCACTCAGTTTGAGTCTGCCTGCTTCTTCCTGGTTTGGATTTGGACTGTGCATGCTGGGCAGGAGTACTGCAGCTCACCGTGTTGGGGGCAGGAATGGCGGGGGAGAGAGAGGTTGTGATGTCAGTATCTGGAGTGGTACTGGGGCTGATGGAGGAGATGCCTGCTTTTCTTATGATTTTTTTTTTTTTTTTTTGCTACAGGCCTCAGGAATATATCGAAAGAACTCAGCTGATATATAACAAGCCAAATAACACCAAAAGCTCCTTGGAATTTGGCTTCTTCTGAAGGAATTCCTTTGCCATAACCAGCTGAGTTATTATGATACATTCCTGCAGCCTGTAGCAATTTTTTTCCATTTGAAACTGACGTATCATGGGAGGAGACACTGCTCTACTTCCATCCTTGCCTACACATTTCTAGGTGTTGTTCCAACAGGGAACTTAGAGCCCATCTGTACTTCTGCAGTGACTCATTGGGACTCTGTTGGGAGGAGACTATTTCTTCCTCCACTTTATTGACTTTTATCACTACAGACTGAACATCTGCTTTATTCCGTGGGTGTTAACACCCTTTAGGATTTGGGGCAGACCTTATTAAACTGTCCAGAAAGGCTGAGCAGACTTTCACTTCCCTGGATACTGTAGGAGCCCACCACCAGCTTTCGTGCCCACCACCCGTCGATTCTACACAGCAAGTGCGGTCAGTGAAGAAGGGGCTGCCACTGCTGCTCTTGGCACTTTATTGCCAGCAGACAGCGTCTTTCCACACCGCTCCTATTACTTCTCAACTCTGTTTCCTCGTAGAACATTGCACTTTTTCTCTTGCCGTCTCTGTGTTTGTGATAAATGAATCAAAATAAAAACAACGCTGGTGTGTGCGCTGTGTGCCTGGACATGTGCATGCAGCAGAGGGCAGGTGGAGTTGGTTCTCTCCTATTACTAACTTGAGACATTTTCACGTATCTTTGTTTTTTGTTTTTTTTTTTTTTCGAGACAGGGTTTCTCTGTGTAGCTTTGTGCCTTTTCTGGAGCTCACGTGGTAGCCCAGGTTGGCCTCGAACTCAAGGAGATCCGCCTGGCTCTGCCTACCAAGTGGTGCTGGGATTAAAGGCGTGCACCACCACCACCCGGCCTCTTTGTATTTTAATTGTGTGTGTGTGTGTGTGTGTGTGCCAGAGGACAGCCTCGAGTGTCATTTCTCAGGAGCTAGCTATTGGAGACAGGGTCTCTCAGTGAATGTGTAACTTGACAATTCAGCCAGGCTGGCTGGCCAGCAAACCCCAGTAATCTGAGTGCTGGATTTACAAATGCCATGTTCCCCTGCCTGGCTTTATTTTATTTTATTTTTTCTTTCTCATGTGGGTTCTGAGATTGAACTCGGGTCCTCATGCTGGCAAGACAAATGCTTTACCAACAGACCTATTCCCCTAACCCCTGAACTTAGATGCACATAAATTTTATAATTTTATACAATTCCAACTGCAAATTCAGTCTTTATTTCTTCTATTTGTCTTTCCTAGGTAACAAGAAATTCAGCTTGTTCTCTTAGATTACCAATGCACTTAATTCTCCTTTTTTTCTTTTCTTTCTTCTTTACAAAGTTCTTTTATGGGGTTGGGCATTTAGCTCAGTGGTAGAGCGCTTGCCTAGCAAGTGCAAGGCCCTGGGTCCTGTCCTCAGCTCCAGCAAAAAAACAAAAACAAAGTTCTTTTATTCCTTTGGAATACATTATTCCAGACTTTTAAATATCAAAATGCTTCCTTATTTCAATATGTTTACTCTAAGTTCAGGAATGTATGAAGATGAAATTTAAATCAGTAGAGAAATGCATACAGCTTCTAACATTTACAGATGAACCCCTGGGGGGAGCAAAGTGGAAGCTTACCTCAAGCTACTTATAAAAGCAGATTCCACATGGATATATTTACATTAGGAAACTATCTTTTAAGATTTATTTTATTTTTAATTATGTATATATGTGTGTGTTTGTGCACAAGTGTGCAAGGGCTTGCAGAAGCCAGAAGAGTGTGGCAGATGCCCTGGGGCTGGAGTTAGAGGTGACTGTGAACATTCTCAGTGCTGGGTAAACTCAGGTCCTCCACAGGAGCAGAAAGTGCTCTTAACTACTGAGCAATCTCTCCAGCATCACTAGGAAAGCATTTTTATCAAGAAAATATGAGCTCTGCAGCTCAGGCCTTCTGAATAGATAGATGCACAGCACGTTGTCTATGCCCCCATAGTTTGATAGCTTTGGGCAAGCATGAGATAGATATAAGGTCAGGAAGCCTTTCATCACACTGCTAGGACATCTGTATCTTGCTGCCTCTGCCTCAGAGCACAGACTATGTATACAATGGTAAAAACATTTTATTTTTCACTACTCATACAAGGTTATCTTTAGTTATCTTTACCCAGACTCAAATACATACAAAAGCAAAACTTTTATTTGAATAAATTTAAATAAATAAGAATATAAAATACAGATTTGCAAACATGTACAATTACTAACATAAATACTAATTTACATGACATATGGGCATATAGGACACATTAAAAAAGAGGACTGTGGGGTTGGAGATTTAGCTCAGTGGTAGAGCGTTTGCCTAGCAAGGGCAAGGCCCTGGGTTGGATCCTCAGCTCAAAAAAAAAAAAGAGGACTGTGATGAGGCCTGGGAGAGACTACAAAACTAAGTCATCAGTGATCAGTGGCAAAAGCGCCACAAATAAAACCTGCAGATGGTCCCAGTGACGTCGCTATAGCTGGAAGAAGCAGCTCTCTGGCCTCTCGGAATATGGTACTCCGGGAAGCACTTGGCATGGACACCCTTCTGGCACTTCTCACAGCGGGTGTTGGTCTGTGAGTGGCAGAGGGCTCCGCCTACCGGGTGACGAAGTGTCCCAGACACACGCTCTCCAGACACACGCAGGCGGGCCATGTACCTGCAGAAGGCGAGGAGGTCTACCTGCACGTCCTGGCAGCATACCCAGTGCAGCTGCCACACATTGTTGAGGACTGCGTCGATGATGTAGCTGATTAAGTCCCACTTCATGCCCTGGATCTTTACCTTGTCCTTGGCGATGTTCTGGTCCATCTGGTCAACCCCTCTGGCCTTCTCCTGATAGAGCTTCCCCAGGGATGGCTGGTGGGCCTGTGCCCCAGCTTTGGCTGCTCCCAGGTGGCAGCTGGTCTGCCTCACTGGCTCTATGCTCACCGCATTGGAGCAGATGTTCACCACGCGGCTGGTGTGCCAGCAGGCACACAATGATCTCCTCACTCTTGTCCACCTTATAGTCCACCTTATAGAGGGGGCAATGATCAGTTCTGTACTCACACAAACAGTTCCTGTGGCCTTCACCCCTTTTTTTCCCTCAAAATGGACATCAGTTTGACGCTTGTAAAGTCCTTGTCAAAGAGCCGGGTGGTGGTGGTGGCGAATGCCTGTAATCCCAGCACTCGGGAGGCAGAGCCAGGCAGATCTTTGTGAGTTCAAGGCCAGCCTGGGCTACAGAGTGAGTTCCAGGAAAGGTGCAAAGCTACACAGAGAGACCCTGTCTTGACAAAACAAACAAAGCAAAACAAACCAACCAACCAAACAAACAAAAAAGAGCTTGTCAAAGAATGTGTGTTATGGCAAGGAGCCACCCTCCTGAAGGGCATCCAAAAATGTGACCACCATACTGCCTCCTATATCCAAGCCCCAGTCTGGCTTGGTGAATAGTACCCTGTGAAGGCTCAAACCACACCAGGTAGCCTCTGCTGGTCGTTCCACACCCTGAGTGCAGCTGCTTGGTCCTCTGGCACCCAAAGTATTCACAGACAGATTCACCAAAACTGTAGAACTCTTCCAGGGGAAGCAAGCTTCTGGAAGTTACAGTTCATACAGATGATGAGGGGCCTGATCTTGGCAAACCTATCACTTTCATCGAGTTCACTGTTATCTGCAAAATGCAGGAGAAGATCAGCTCAAATCTGTCTCTTCTAATAACATCAGCCACAAGGTGATGATGAGTCAGGAGCTGTCTCCCAAAACATCTGTCTCCTTGGATAGGAGACGTACCTACTTAAAATCAAGATGCCCAAATCACACTTCAGTTCCTGGGCTGTGGGATCCAGGGCGATATTTTTCTGCCTAGCATAACGGTTAGTTTCGTCAACAATGAAATTGATTGTCCCATCATCAAAAAACAGCTCAAAGAGTCCCACAGGACTCAGTTCCTTGGTTTTGAGGTCCTCTATATGAGGGTCTGAGGCTGTCCAGCTGCTGAAGTCTGGAAGGATGTCGTCTCTCTTGGTCTAAACGTGCTGGGGCTCCACTGCTGCCTCCCGCCTTTTCTTGGCAGGTTGTAGCTCCGGCTTGTCATAGTCCCCCTCCTCCTGGGAGTCCGAGTCCTCAGACACAACTGAAGCATACAGCATCCGGCCAGGCAGCTGGGCACCATTCCGGCCACTGTCTTCTTCCCCAGAATCCTCATCAGTGAAGTCCCCGGAGGCATTGTTGGCGGGTGCAATGAAAATGTCCTCCCTGGTGCTGCTAAGCCCATCTTCCTCCAGAGCGCTCAGGACCTCCAGTAGCTTAGGCGACCTCACCTTTGAGGGTGCCCCTCTCCTGGCAGGGCCACCCCTGCGGTGACAGAACAGCGAGAGAAAAGTAACTCAGCCTCATGGAGCTGGACCCATCAAGCGTAACATCACACCCGTGCGTCTTCCACATCAACAGAGCCGGCAGGAATGGAGGAGGGTTTATATCGCGTACACACCGCGGGGCCAGTGCCCAGTTTCTACCGCCACCCTCCCTGACTGCCTTTTCTCCCCTCCACTCTCTCCTCTCACCACCCACTTCTTCCTTTATGCCTTCTCAACTGCTCAGAGAGGCTGGCAGGATGAAGGGTTTAAAAAGTCCCTAACTAGGGATAACTGTGCTCCCATGAGCACCGTATCCGTCCCCGACCGTGAGTCTGAAGCCATCAGAACCCGGGAAGAGAGGATGCCCTTATTCAGGGTCTAAGAGCCTGCAAGACAACGAAAGTCAGTGTTTTAATGAGCAAAGCCACAGACTCTTTACCATTTAAAGGGACAGTTCTTGCTTAAGGCTTGCCAATGAGAAGGATGAGACATTCACAGGAAACAGTATCAACTGGCTCTCCCATCTCAGCACACATTGGAAATCAGTGTGGTTCACTGACACAACACAACTATGGACATTTGGGGCTCGATAAGTCTTTGCTGGTGGGGGTGGGGTGCAGAGTCATCCTCATGCATCATCCCTGGTTTCTGCTCACTAGGAACCTGTAGAATACCCAGCCTCCTTAACTGATGAAATACAACATTTCCAGGGGCTGAAAAGACAGCTCACTGGGTAAAAGTCCTACACAGGCCTGGCAACTTGAGTTTGGTCCCTGGAACACACGTGTGGTAGGAGGAGAGAAATGACTCCACAAAGTTGTTTTGATCGCCATACACTTGCCTGGCACTTACATGTCACCCTCACCCCTGGCACAATAACAACGTAACAAAAATCTCCAGACATTCTGACATGTTCCCTGGGCCAGGTGCACAAAATCACCTGATTTTCTGTGGAGATGGAACTGTTCTGCCTCAGGACTACCCAGTTTGGCAACCACAGGCCACAAGTGGCTACTGGGCATTTGAAATGTGGCTGAAGATGCTGAATTTTTCATTTAAATAGCCACATATGGTCAGTGTACTAGACAAATTCTAAATATATTAAGAACTAATTGTGGGGGCTCAGTGGTTAAGAGCACTTGTTGCTCCTCCAAAGAACCTGAGTTTGGGTCCCAGGACCCGTGCCAGGCAGCTCGCAAGTGTCTGCAACTTCAGCTCCAGGGAATGTGATGCCCCTCCTGGGTTCCACAGCACTTGCATACACTTGCAAACACATAAATTTTAAAAACAAATCATGAAAAAGCCAAAATTTTAAAGTTTTTATTTTAAGTATTTTATGTTTTGAGGCAAGGTCTCATGTGATCTAAGGTTGAACTTGAACTCACTTTGTAGCCAAGAGGTGCCTTGAACTTCTGACCCCTTTGCCGCAACCTCCTAGTGCTGGGATTACAAATATGTGCCACCATGTTGTTAAACTTTCTGTTTGTTGAGACAGGGTCTCTCTAAGCCTGGCTGTCTTGGAACTTGCAATGTACACCAGGCTGGCCTCAAACACACAGAGATCTGCCTGTCTCTGCCTCCTGAGTGCTGGGATTAAAGGTCACCACACTTGGGAAAAAGTGTAAACTTTTAAAGAATGATTGAAAAGCTGTATAGAGGAGGGCTTTTTTGTTTGTTTTTTAGAATGGAAAATTAAAATCAGCCTCTATGAGAGCCCCGATGGTCCTCACACTCCTGGTGTCTGTGCCCTGGTGTGAGCACGGGGACCACATGACCTACTACTTCTGACAATCAGCATAGGGCCATGTGGTGAGATGTCACCTCTGGCAACCTCTGAGAAGAGGCCACAGAGAGACTGGCCTGCTTCACTGCCTCTGACTGTCTCTGTCTCTACCACTCACTTTGAGGCAAGCCAGCTACTACAGCTAAGTTGTCCTATAAGAAAGGCCCATGGGACAAAAAACCAAACAGCCAGAGATAATTGAGGCCCCGAGTCTAACACTGAACAGGGACCTAACTCCCGAGGAACTATGAAGAAAATGACTGGCAAATTCTATTGTATTTACATCGTGATACAGCTGTCAGTGGCAGAGTGTTTGCTCAGCAGAGTGTTTGTTGGCCCAGGCGTAATCCCTGCACTGCAAAATAAATAGCAATAATGCCAAATTTAAAAATAAAGCAAGGACTTCCCTGTTTATCAAGTGATAGTCACAAATGGGAGTCATCTGTAGCAAATGTAAAATATTTATATTTTGGCATTATAAAGAATCTAGAACATGCAGGGGGAAAAATCCCAACTATCAAGAAAAAAACAAACAAATCAACAATACAATAGGAAAATAGACAAAAAGATTTATGGGGACAAAAGAAACATAAATGTGAAAACACATTTAATCTCCACTACTCAGGAAATGAAAATTAAAACCACAAGATATTTTGGAGGTACAAAATCCGGGAAAAACAAACAAACAAACAAACAAACAGGCTAAAGGCCGTGTGTGACCAGGACGAGAAGCAGATATGAGAAGCCTGGGGCCAGAGTCTGCAAGACCACTGAAGAGTGAGGGACGCTGGCCGTGCAAGCTGAACATCGAGCACCTGACTGAGCCGAAATCCATTCCATATATTTAAGGCAGGGTTTTCCAACCCAGCCTAGGAACTAGACACTGCTTTGTGTGTGTTTGGGGTGGGCCTCGCAGTTGTGGGAGCCAGGAAGTTGTCAATTTCAGGGTGCTCAGCATATCCTGCACTTGCCACTAGGGGGCAGCAGCATCCCGATGACAGCTCGCAGACCCAGCGCGGACCCAGCGCAGACCCAGCGCGTCTCTCCCTCGATCACACCTTCAGGGAATCCTGGCCCAGAGGGAGCATGGCTCTATGCTCAGGAATTGCTCATGGCAGGACAGGAAAGCCAGAAGTAGCCCAAATGGCTCACAGAATGGATGTAATGGATATGACAGGAAAGGAACAAATCTCAGCCACACAAGTCACTAATGATTCTGAAAACACACCAGGGTTGGAAATGATGTAATCCCAGCACTTGGAAGGGTGAGGCAGGAGGATCATGAGTTCAGAGCTACACAGTGAGAACAACAGACAAACAAACAAACAACAAAAACAGACTGTTGAGTCGGGAGGTGACTCTAAGTATTTGTTATCTTTAACCTTTGTGAAATCCCTCAGCTGGTTGATGTACCCTTTGTCTTGTATGGGGCTGCCGTCTTCCCGCTGGGCAGTAGTAACTCGGTGTGGCGACGTGTTTCTTTGGAGGTGTCCCTGTGCTGTGTATTTAATGTAAAAGGCACATAACTGAATAGGGAGAAGGGAGCAGCTGACAGAGCCCTGAAACAGCAGTAGAACTTCTGTGCCAATGAGACAGCCCAACGAATTAAGGCACTTGCCACCAAACCTGATTGCCAGGATCCACATGGTGGGAGGACAGAACTGAGACCCACAAATTGACCTCTGACCTCCACATGTGCGTCATGGGTGTGTATACCCTCCCCACTCCCATATGTAAATGTCATTTCAAAAGAAACTGATCCTGATCCAAAGTCTAATGCTCTGGGGGCTGCCATGATTGTACCTTTCTCTTAGAGGGTCTTAGTTAGGGTTCCTATTGCTATGACGGAAACACCGTGACCAAAAAGCAGGTTGAGGAGGAAAGGCTTTCTTTGGCTTTCACTTATATATTGCTGTTCATCACCAAAGGAAGTCAGGACAGACACTCAAGCAGGGCAGGATCCTTGGGGCAGGAGCTGATGCAGAGGCCACGGAGGGGTGCTGCTCACTGGCCTGCTTCCCTTGGCTTGCTCAACCTGCTTTCTCATAGAACCCAGGACCACCAGCCCAGGGATGGCCCCACCTCCCCCACTGATCACTAATTGAGAAAATGCTTTACAGCTGCATCTCATGGAGGCATTTCCTCAACTGGAGCTCCTTCCTCTGATGACTCTCCCACGTGATGACAGAAGTCAAAAGTGCTTTGAAACCTGAGCGTACCACAAACGCTTTGGCATCACATCCTGAGCAGACTTAAGGCTTTTTATTATCTCTACTCCCTCCCATAACTTGCTTTACATAGATAGTCATGCGTTTGCCTTGAAACACTGTTTGGTGAAGAAATACTGTCGTGCTTTGGGGTGAATTTGGTAAGAGATATCCGACCTTGTCCCCACTTCTAGTGATGTCTGGGACAGGGAGTGCGCCCTGCCTTCTACTCATTGGCTCATGCCTGTTCCTCAGCTGGGCCCAAGGCAGGCCTCATTTACTTACCAACAGGCTGCCTGGCAAGCCCCAACCAGCCATTCTGCCACGGCCTGTCCCAGACACTTGCCCAGGCACAGTTGAATCAGGCTTGAGAGTGAGAGTCCTGTGGGGTTGGGAGGGACACTTGGCCTAGCCTTATAAATGTGTTTGTTCTTAGGATTTATGGACAGAGCCACAAAAGGTTGCCAAGGATGGAAGCCCAGAGTAAATGAGAAGACTGTTGAGGAAGAAGTCTCTAAAGACTAGTGGAGGTGATGGAAGGGAAGGATAGAATCCTGCAAAGCATAGGTCAGCATGAAGGGCAGGGAACAGGCAGATGGGGTGGAGGGCAGAATTGTTCCAAGACCCAGTGGCCATTCTTAACTGGTGAGGCTTGAAACCTGGAGCTTCAGGGACCATTCTGAAGGATCTTGGGGGAAAGGAAATCAGCAACAGTACTGTTTAATAAACTTTTCTAAGGAGACAGGGCATCTTAATGTAATTAGAGCCCCGCCCAACGAAGAATCCTTAAGATGAGTAGAGATTTAAACAAGTGTGTTGTTCTGTTAAAGAAAATGGTTATTTAGTGGAGGGCTTGAAGTAATCTTGGTGAGTTAAAGATAGATTTAAAAACAAACAAACAAACTTGTTTTGCAACATTTTTTTAAACTGTGAAAACAATTTAAAGTAAAATATTATTTTAGGGCTGGGACTAGAGATCAATTGGTAGAATGCTTGCCTAGCATGTACAAAGCCCTGGGCTCCATCCCCAGCACTGAATAAACCAGGCTCGGAGGCAAACGTCTGTAATCCCAGAACTCAGGAGGTGAAACAGAACATCAGAAGTTTAAGGTCACCCCGAGCTACATGATGAGTCTGAGTCCAGCCTGGGTGGGTCTAACAAACAGAACAATAACAAAAAATAATTTTAAAGCATTTTATACTATCAATTATATTTTTCACTATCAATTACAAGCAAGAAAGAACTAGCTGGGCGGAGGTGGCACACACCTTTAATCCCAGCACTCGGGAGGCAGAGGCAGGCAGATCTCTGTGAGTTTGAGGCCAGCCTGGGCTACAGAGTGAGTTCCAGGATGCCCAGGGCTGTCACACAAAGAAACCCTGTCTCAGACAAAACAAAACAAAACAACCTCTCCCAAACAAACAAACACCCTCAAAACAGAAGAAAAATTATGACTACGAAACTAGAGAAACAAAAGTGTAGACCCTGAGAAACTCCGAGCTCCAAACAGCTGTTTTAAGTGTACAGAAGTCCACTGAGAGGTACAGACTTTAGAACCCGGCCAGTGTTTGTTGAGTGGCTACCTTAATATAGCTGTGTGATTTGTGTGTGTGTGTGTGTGGGTTTATTGCAATAAAGTGATTTTTTTTTTTTGAGACAAGGTTTCTCTGTGTAGTTTTGGTGCCAGTCCTGGATCTCGCTCTGTAGACCAGGCTGGCCTTGAACTCACAGAGATCCGCCTGGCTCTGCCTCCCGAGTGCTGGGATTAAAGGCATGTGCCACCACCACCCAGCAATAAAGTAATTTTTATTTATAAAAGTATTTTGTAAATACAAATGCCTCAACCCTAAGCCATCTTGTTCAAGGATCCAAGAGAGCTTGGTTGACATAAGCACCTTCCCTTTTAAAAATTTTTGTATCAAAGAACACAAGGGGCTAGGTACAGTAGCATCAGCCTATAATGCCAGCCCTTAGGAAATAGCGGCAGGAGAATTGAGAAGAGTTCAGCCCGGCCTAGCAGGTGAGACCCGGTCTCAAAACAATAACAGAAAAAGGGGGAGAGGAACAAGGACCCTTGGCTACGGAAAAGCAGACTTAAACCAAGCCTGATACGCCTCACCTCACCCTTAAGGGACATAGCTTAAGTCATGCTCCCCATCCATCATCCTCTCCCTTCACTGGACTCATCCCGACCCCGCCCACTTTAGACAGTACCTCTGCCTGACCCGGACTTCGTGGCACACCCCTAACCCAGTAAGGAAGCTCTCGCCCTGCCCACAATCCAATTCATCCTCGCCAGACTCCGCCCCCATCCAGCCGTCCCCACCCATTGTACTGGGGCCCGTCCGCCCACGCAAGTCTACGCACAAACAATGGCTGCGAACGGCATGCAAGTCTACGCACAAACAATGGCTGCGAACGGCATGAGCGCTGCTGGGGAACTCATCAGGTCCCGCCGCTGCTGCCACACTAAAGCCAGAAGCTTGCCTGGAGCGCCGACCGGGCGACACCTACCTAGGCAGCAGCCCCATAGCTGCAACAAAGTCTGGACCCACCTCTACGCCACGCTCCCGACTCGGCCAAGCCCCCAGGACAGCCACGCCCCCTATCCTAGCCACCATTGATCATTAAGAGCACAAGCCTCCTGGGCGCCTAGAGAGGATCCAACATACCTCTGCCACCTACCTGAAGTGCTGGCCCAGAAGCTTCCTCAGCACTTCAGAGTCCAAATACCTTTTTTTCTAGCTCAAGCAATGATGCTCACACCTAGACTCATGCTGCCTATAGCATCACCTGGGGGAAATGTCGATCCTGGACCTCGCTCACACTTCAAACCTGGAAGTGTCCACTGTCTGAGCCTTGCAAGACTTGGAGGTGATTGTGAAGAAAGCGAATGTGGACTGACCGCTATTGGCGGGTCTTTCAATCCCCATACTCAAAACGTTCATGCTTGGGTAACTATTCCCTGTGAGGAGCTGTTCCCTTCCTTATAGGTAGGGTTGACAAATAAAAAATACAGTGAGATTTGTTTTTCAGACAGCTGTGAGTCCCCATAGTTCATCTGGCAACCCCGTTGGTTTGTTTAAAATACAGTGGTTAACTGTAGGAGGTGGAGCACCCAGGATTCCGAGGACTACAGTTACGGTAACTAAAATGGTGTCCCTGTCCCTTGGAAATCAAAAGTCCAACTTCAGCTCTGGCTGCTTGAGAGTCGCTGCTCTGTTAAGGACTTTGTCCCACGGAATCCTGCCATCTACCCAAGAGGTGTGTAGAAGAGAACTTCACAGCTCTGTTGAACGTTTTGGTTTATTCAAAAAGAGGATCAACCTACGTAAACATTGAAAAAGAGGGCCAGAGGCAAAGGCTAGTGTTTGCATACCTAGAGTTTAGGAGACGAAAGCCCGAGTTGGGTGGTCCCAACACCAGTTAAAGACCCGAGTAATGCTGTAATGATAAAAGGCAGAGCGGGGAGAGTTAAGAGCCACACTGGGCTGAGGAACAGATAGATATAGGGTCCAGTGACCCCAAGTCCATCTTTGGGGGTACTACATGAGATTTTAGGTTCTTGTTTTTAATTAATTAATTAATTAATTAATTAACTTTGGTTTTTCGAGACAGGGTTTCTCTGTGTAGCTTTGGTGCCTGTTCTGGATCTCACTCTGTAGACCAGGCTGGCCTCGAACTGATAGAGATCTGCCTGCCTCTGCCTCTAGAGTGCCCTGATTAAAGGCATGCACCACCACTGCCCAGCTTTTTGTAATTTTTCAAAGCTTTATTTCATGCATATGACTGTTTTGCTTGCATGTATGTATATGCACCATATCTGTGCCTGGTTAACCCCTTCTTAAAATGCCGATTTGCACAAAACACAGTGATTACCACCAAATTGCTCCTAAATTGTTCATTTTTAATTGCACAGGGTCCCTGAGCTTCAGCCCCTTCCAACAGGAGCCATGGTACCTGGGCTTCCCCTCCTCCAAGAGGGACTGCATTTCCCTATGGGTTGATTCTCTATCTCTCCACTCCCCTCCCCATAGTCCTCATTCTTTGATCCTCTTCAACTGCCTTTCCTGCTTGGAACTTGACCACAAAGCGCAGATAACAAAAGCAAAAATAGAAAAGGGGTTGCTGAGGAGCTAACTCAGAAGAGGAGGACTTGCCTCTCTCCCTGGGTTCAAATCCCCAATACTAGAGAGAGAGAGAGAGAGAGAGAGAGAGAGAGAGAGAGAGAGAGAGAGAGAACCCCTACAGTGGATGGTAAGAACAAAGATATATAAAGAAGCAGAACCTAACAGTGGTTGGTAAGAATCTGAATTAGTAGTAGCCATTGTGGACAATGATATGGAGGTGCCTTAAAAGATTAAAAATGTGACTAGCATATGATCCGACAACTGGGCATGTATCCTAAGGAAATGAACTCAGTATATAGGAGAACGTCTACACTACCATACTCATGGCAGAATTATTCTCTAAGCCAAGAAATGGAAACAACCAGCGTCCATCAACCAATACATAAAGAAAATGTACACAGATGGCTCGGACTTCAGGGTGCCTGTTCTGCAGAGATGTGAGTGGAGTCATCCCTGCAATGCCTGAATGCCTGTAACCTCAGCTCCCAGGCAGTGGAAGACTGGAGGATTGGCGGGGCTTGCTGGCTTTCAGCCTAGCCAAGATGTGAGCCCAGTTCAGGCTCTGCCTCAGAGGGAGAAGCAGAGAGTGATGGAACAGGGCACTGATGCTCTCTTCTGGCCACCATGTATAGGAGCACACACACACACACACACACACACACACACACACACATCTTTAAAAGAATAGAAAATGTTGGGTTGGGGATTTAGCTCAGCGGTAGAGGGCTTGCCTAGCAAGCGCAAGGCCCTGGGTTCGATCCTCAGCTCCAAAAACAAAACAAACAAACAAACAAACAAAAATGAATAGAAAATGTGGTACACGTATATAATGGAGTGTAATTCACCCCCCCCCCCTTTTAAAAATGGTTTTTCGAGACAGGGTTTCTCTGTGTAGCTTTGCACCTTTCCTGGAATTTGCTTTGTAGACCAGGCTGGCCTCAAACTCACAGAGATTTGCCTGCCCATGCCTCCCGAGTGCTGAGATTAAAGGCGTGAGTCACCAACGCCCAACATAAGAGGTTTTTTGTTTGTTTTGTTTTGTTTTTGAGACAAAGTTTCTCTGTGTAGTTTTGGTGCCCATCCTGGATCTCACTCTGTAGACCAGGCTGGCCCTAAACTCACAACCCTTTTAAAGTACACTCAGCACTTGGGAGGCAGAGGCAGGTGGATCACTGTGAGTTAGAGGCCAGCCTGGTCTATAGAGTGAGTTCCAGGACAGCCTGGATAGAGAAACCCTGTCTCAAAAGAAAGAAAGGAGAAAGGAAAAAGAATGAAATTGTCTCTTGTGTCAAGATGGATGGACCTGCTATTATACCAAGAGAAGTGAACCAGGCGTAGAAAGACAGACCATTCACGATTCCATTTGCATGGATATTTTAAAGGCTGAGCTCAAAACATGGAATCAAATGGTGGTTACCATGGATGGGGGAGTGTGGAGGACTGATCCAGAGGTGGAAGACTCGAGACAGGATAAACATATTCTGATCTATCGTATAGCTCAGTGGCTGCGGCAAATGACATGTATGGTGCACTGAAAAATTGCTGGGAGAGTGTCTTAGTCCATTTTGTTTCTGTCCACAGTACCACAGATCGGGTAAAAGATGAAGAAATTGGGGGTGTGAGGGCTCACAGTTCTAGCTCTAGGCTGAGGGTGCCTCATCATCTGGTGATGGCAGAAATGGAGCTTTCCATGGTGAGAGACAGGGCGAGAGATTTGGCCAGACTGGTTCTGATGTCAGACACTTCCACGATGAGCCATTCACTTATTAATCAGCTAATTGCACGAATGGATACTACTTAGGGCCAAACCCTAATCACCTCTTAAAAGCTCACTTTGCCCCCCCTTAATATCCAGTAATGATGCTAAGATTTCAGAGTTTCTGGGGTGACTCATCCAAACCCAAGCGAAGGGCAGAACTTAATGTTCTTGATGCAAAAACCTGATTCGTGGATACATGAGCATGGTGATTGACTTGGTGATGAGACCAAGTCAGGCTTACACAGCCTGTGAACACAGCCCAACACAAAACCATAAAACTACTTAAAACATTGTGAGGCAAGCTTTTTTTAAAAATGGATTTCAAAACAACTCACTTGTATGATACTCAAGCATAAACCTTGAAGATAAATGATCATGTTGCAATGTCAAAAGTTTGGACACTCCTCAAACATATCATATATCTGACAGACACAGTTAGTATATAAAATTTTATTTCACCAGATTGTTAAAAAAAAAAAGCTAATAGAAATTCAAAGTCAAATGTACCCTTTAACTAAGGAGCTGTGACAGTTAATGGCTTCTGGGGAAGGGAGTCATTTCCTGAAGGGTGTGGCTCCACACCCAAGAGTTATGGTCAGCACAAATTAGACTGTGGTTATCCGAAAAAAGGAAAGAAAAGAGAAGAAGAAGACATGAAATCAAGGGTAGGGAGATGAAAATGGATATGGGAGGAATAAGTAGGGGGTAAATATGATCAAAATGCATTGCATGAAATTCTCAAAGAATTAAAATATTATAATCAGGTAGGCAATGGGATGGGGGAGAGGAAGGGAGGAGTCCCTTCATGACTTGGCTTATGCTTATGACCTTTCAGCAGGAGAGGGGCTGCTTAGTGTGTGGTACCAACCCCAGGAGGTCTGACCTCATTAGACACTGCCACTTAGGAACTTTGACTATGAGAAAGTAATTCTCTTTCCCTCTCCCCTCCCTGTCTTCCTTTCTTTTCCTTTAAAAAAGTTTCTGATTGTTAAAAAGATTTGTTTTTATTTTTCATTTACATGCATGTGTCTGCTACATGGGTGTAGGTTCTTGCAGAGACCAGATATGGGTTTGAGAACTGAACACCAGTTCTCTGGTAAAGCAATAAGTGCTCTTAACTGCTGAACTATGTCTCTAGCTCTTCTGATTTTTTTTTTAAACAGAGTTTTACACATATCCCAGACTGGTCCTGAACTAGCAATCTGCCTGCCTCCATCTCCCAAGAGCTATGATAAAAACCAAAACCAAACAAGCAAACAAACACCAAAAAATTCTCTCTCTCTCTCTCTCTCTCTCTCTCTCTCTCTCTCTCTCTCTCTCTGCCATACAGGCATACTTTTCTACAAATTTAAAATATTCTGAAGTGCTGGAGAGATTGTTTAAGAGCATGCACTACTCTGGTGATATTTTAATTTGTGCTTTAACAAATAAAACTTATCTGGGGATCAGAGAACAGAGCCAGCCACCAAATTAGACATAGAGGCTGGGCAGTGGTGGCACACACCTTTAATCCCAGCCCTTGAAGTCTCAGGTCTTTGCTTGGGAAGGACACACGCCTTTAATCCCAGGAAGTGATATGGCAGGACACAGAAAGGTACATGAGGCGTGAGGAAACAAGAACCACGCTCTGGACCCTGAGGAACTGGTGAGGTTGACTGTGGCTTGTTTTATTTCTCCAATTTTTCAGCATTCACCCCAATATCTGGCTCCAGACTTTTTTATTGATAAGACGGTTTTGCGATTCGTCCTACACACTACCTCCTCCTGAGGTCCTGAGGTTCCTACATCTGGTTGCTCACAGTTGGCGGTAACTCTGGCTCCTGGCGATCTAATGCTCTCTTCTGGCCTCTGTGGACACTTCATTCGTGTCTTAGAGTTTTATTGATCTGATAAAACACCACAATCAAAAGTAACTTGGGGCAAAAAGAGTTTATTTCATTTCACAGCTTATAGTCCATCATCCAAGGAAGTCAGGGCAGGAACTGAAAGGCAGGAACCTGGAGAGAGGAGCTGAAGCAGAAGCCATGGAGGAACACAGCCGGCTGCCTTGCTCCTCATGGCTTGCTTAGCCTGCTTTTTTATGGCACTCGGGACCACTAGCCCACGGAGGACACTGCCCACAGTGGACTGGACCCTCCACACCAACCATCAATCAAGAAAATGAGCCATAGGCTTGCCCACAGGCCAATTCAGGACATTTTCTCCATTGAAGTTCTCTTTCAAAATTACTCTAGGGACTGGAGAGATGCTCAGTGGTGAAGAGCACTTGTTGCTCTTGCAGAGGACCAGGCTCTATGCCCACAGGGCAGTTCACAACCATCTGTAACTCCAGTTCCAGGGGATAACCTCTTCTGACCTCCATGGGCATGAGGCACAGACATACATCAGGCAAAACATTTATACACATTAAATAAATCAATCAAAATGACTCTAGCTTGTATCAAGTTGACATAAAACTAGTGAACACAGCTCATGTACACAAACCCCCTCTATGTAAAAATACATAAAATGCTTCAAAAGTAAATTGCACATGTGTAGATATCCAAGTATATGTCTGCATTCAAATGAATAGATACGATCTATAGAAGATTTATAAAAAAAAAATCATTCAGCACACCATGAAAGCTAATTAAAAGTAAACAAGAATATAAGCTAATGAGGTTATATTATGTCTGGCTGCCAAGGCACCCTCACACTGCAGAGCTGTGCTTTCTTGAGACTGTGTGATTAGCTGCTGTGCAGAAAGCATATTCCTCTCACTGTAAGTTCCCTGTTGACTGCCTTCATTATCGCAGGATGTAAACACCAATTAAAGAAAAAAGTTTCCCATAAAACCCCCAGGGAGGATCCCAAGAGGCGTGGTTATTGAGGTCTTGTTGCTCCCTCTGCCCCTGCCAACAGTCCCCGTTCCCAGAAAGCCAAGTGGAGCTCCACAGCCCCACAGCCCCACCCATCTGTAAGAGCCAGCAAGTGGCAAGAGGCCAGGATGGGCTTGTGGGAAGCTGGGCATTTTTTTTTAGCTGCATAAACACATCCCCTTTGACATGGAAACTGGATCCTCCAACCCCCTACTCATCTCAGTGCCTAAGAAGGATCGTTCCTAAGGTGGTTGTACTTTATACTCAATACCTGAGTTGGCTATTATTTGGATTCAATGAGATGAAGCTTTCAATAGATTAGGAAGATCCCCTGAAGGAGCCTGGAAAGTAATGAGTCCCTTGCTGCTGAATCAACAATTGTTCTCACTTCTCAATGAGGCTAGAGAGGGTAATTAACCCCAGAGGCAAGGACTCACTCAGGTGACCCCATTAGGATTGATCACAGGTGATAGTATTTCTATTAGTGGGCACACACTCAATTATCAAACTTGCCAAAGCAATAATGGTAATCCACACATGCCCTATCCTCTGTCTCTATGCTAATTTCAGGTAACCCTCTTGAGGGAATTGGGAATAACCCTTTCTTCATCATTTTCCTACTTCAGAGATGAAACAAGTTGGTGCAATCTGAAATAAGCTCAGCCTGGTCTTTGACAGCCATTGGTGGCACAAAATGTCTTAAGAAAGATGGTAGCCTGCACTTTACACACAGCCAGGCTTGCCTTGTGTGAGGAAAACCTTGTGTTCCAACAGCATCCTGTACCACAGGCCAGTTGCAGCCTTGTGTAGCAGCATTGAAATGGTTCTTTTGCTTCCCTGTAAACCGAGTTGCCATGCTGAGAGGGAGCCAGAGCTCTGGATGCTGAGGCTGGGAAGGGAGCTGGTCTCTGCTTCCTTTCTTACCAAATATGTAAAGAATGAACTAGGGTGAAGGCAGAGGCAAGGTAGAATTATGTTTACCAGGCATTGTCCCTCCAGCAGCGGAGAAGTGGGAAGAATTTTCCTGCATTCGTTCCAAGACTAATTTGAAAGGAGTTAGTTTCTGGACAAGACTGGATTTAGGTGTGAAAATGATCATGGCTTTGTTGTGTAGCAATTTCCTCAGAACTGAAGCATTCCACCCAGAAAAAGAGCTCCTTAAGATAGAGAAGTTTGTGGTGGCGCATGCCTGTAATCCCAGCACTTGGGAGGCAGAGGCAGGTGGATCTCTGTGAGTTCGAGGCCAGCCTGGTCTACAGAGCGAGTTCCAGGACAGCCAGCTCTATTTCACAAGAAACCCTGTCTTGAAAAACCAACCAACCAAACAACAACAAAAAAAATCCCAAGCCCCCCAAAACTAGGGAAGTTCTAAAGAGACACCCACTGAGATTTGAGAAGTAAACAATTCACAAGTCTCAGGAAATCCCTGAAGGTTAGGAGATTTGCAAGTCTGTCTTTCCTTAGGACGACTGCGTACAAAGTAGTCTCCTCTACCTGTTGAGCTGCCTTGAGTCCTGCAGAGCACCAGGGTTCATGAGTAGTCCCCATGCTGGGTAGTGGGGGGCTTTCAGTGACACAACTGTCTTTGAGTCATCTATACTCTTGTAAGGAACCCCTCACCCATACTCCTGTCACTGGTTCATCAAGTTGGACTTTGGTGATATTGTTCCTTTGATCTGTTGTTGGAGTGAATAAATGTTTGTGACACAGAGCAACCTTGTTGGATTTGTATCTGTTTTCTACTGGTGATGTAACAAAGGAACATGAATTTGGTGGCTTAAAGGAGAGAGGATTTTAAAACATCTTAAAGCTCATCTGTCAGAAGTCAGGGTGTTGGCAGGCTGTGTTCTTTCTGGAGACCCTGGGCCATAGTGTGCTTCCTTGCTCTGAATCCCCAGCCACCCTCCACTTCTGGGCTCATTCTTGGTCCATCCTCCACATGCAAAGCCAGCGGTGTGGGCTGAGTCATTGTTACACCCCTATGCAAGCTGCTCTTCTATTTCCTTCCACATTCGAGGACCCTGTGATTACATCTGGCCCAACCCAGGACTCTGAATACCATGTCTGTAAGTTCTGCTGATAAACAGCCTCATTCTTTGTGCAACCTTTATCTCCTAACAGGGTCACAGGTTCTGGGGATTAGAATGTGGACCTGTCTGTAGGGGGCATTATTCTATCTATCACGGGTCCCAGAGTCCATCAGTAGCCTTGACCACTTTGAATTTTTAGCCGTGGATTGGATCTCACTAACCTTCCATACATTTTTAAGGGACCATGGGAGCATGTAAAATGTGCTTAACCTTTAAAATGTGTCTGGCTTCTCACGAATGGTGAAAATGGTCATTCTGTGGCTGTGAAGCCAAAAAGCAATCTGCAGTCTTGGGAGTCGGCGGCAATCACATGGGTGCGGCTGCAGGGATACTTACAAAGTCATTAGTGAGTAAGTGTGACTAAAGGAGATGATTACACTTAAGTGATGTGGAGGAGACTGTAGGCTACAAATACAATTCAGACGAGCAAGGGGCCAAACTGGGCCTTGTAATTACTGCAGCTTGTTCTGTAAACTTTTTATAGACTAGTTTTTCAGTTATAAGTATAATACCTATTCATTATAAAAAACATATACACACCCATATATATTTAATATATATGTGTATATCATGCAACAACAAATACATATGTTTATACAAATTTTTATATATATATATATATATCAGAGGGCTAACAGATACGTGTAGACGGAAGGCAGGTGGCAGTTAAGGTGAAGGAACCCATTATTTTAACTTACAATGACTTCCTTAACAAACTCCTAATGGGTGAGTCGCATCTGTGTGTTTTCGAGGTTTCTTATATACATATGATGCTTGTATGAATTTTATATATTTATCTTTGCAAACTTGACTATTCCCCAGGAGAAATTTCTAGAAGTATAATTTCTGAATGGGAGACAGTGTAGGTTTGTGTGTGTGTGTGTGTGTGTGTGTGTGTGTGTGTGTGTGTGTGTGTGTGAAGGTTTTAGATATATTACCAAATTGTCCCCCAAAATATGCCAAATTGCTTCACCCTGAAAATTCAGTAGTTAACAGAGCCTTGTCATTTTTAACTTACTTTTTTCCATGTGGATGTGACTATATTTTGAATATTTTTCCTATTATATACATTTTACATCTAGATTTTGCCTATGAGAGAAAATGTAGTGTTTGTCTTTCTGAATCTGGCTTATTTCATTTAACATGGTAATCTCCACTTACTTTCCCATGTATGACATGATTTCATTCTTCTGTAAAGCTGAATAAACCGTTGTTTGTGTATACAACACTAAAAAAAAAGGAATGTATCTGTTGATAGACACCTGCACTTGTTCCATAACTAAGCTGCTGTGAGTAGTGCTGGAGTGCACATGAGTGTGCAAGTGTCTGTGGTGTGGCTTACGTGTATCCCCGAGTGGTGTAGCTGGATCACACAGTACTTCCATTTTCAGTTTGCATGTTTGTTTTTGAGGAAGCTCCAAATTGATTTCCTTAGTAGATGCACTAATTTACATTTCTACCAGCAATACATAAGGATTCTCCCCATCCCCTAAATCCTTGTCTGTCTTTTTTTCCCTCTCTCTCTGTCTCAGCACTCACGAGGCAGAGGCAGATCAATTGTGAATTCAAGGCCAGCCTGGTCTACTTAGCAAGACCTTGTCTCAAAAAGAAGGAACGGAAGGAAGGAAGAAGGGAAAAAGGGAAGGATTGAGGGAGGGTCTCCGACAGAAAACTCTTAGAATTTACACTTTCAGCAAAGCAACCGATTAAGTTCCAGGAGCTAGCAGCTTTTCTACATTCCAACAAGGAACATATTGAGAAAGAAGTCTGGAAAAAATTACATTCCCAATAGCTTTGAAATAAAAATCTAGAAATAAACCTAGCCAAGAAGTGAAAGACCTTTACAGTGAAAATTTTAAATAAAACATAAAAAAAAAGAAATTGAAGAAGACACTAGAAGATGGAAAGACTTTCCACTCAAAAAAAACGGGCAGAATTAATATCATGTCTTATCCACAGCAATCTGCAAAGCCAGTGTGATACTCAAAATTCAACAATGTTCTTCAAAGCAATGAAAGCAGTCCTAAAATGTACAAGGAAGCACGAAAGACACCATGTAGCAAAAGCAACCCCAAGCAGAAGAAAATGCGGTGGAAATCATAGCATCTAACTGGCAACCACACTTCAGGGCCTGGTGCTGGTGCAGCACACAGACAAATGTAGTGAACAGAGAACGTCGAATAACCCAAGTGGTTACATCTTCCATTTCCCCCCACGATGTCAAAAATGGACGCTGTAGAAATAACACTTTATGAATGGTTCTGTGGAGATGGGATACCACATCCAGAAGGATATAGCTTGAGTTAGAAAAACAAAAACAAATTCTTGTCTCTCATCCTGAACAAAAGTCAGTGGGAAATGGATCAAAGACAGCATGCATGCTCTTAGCCACTGAGCCAACTCTCCAGCTTCTTCACCTCATTTTTATTTTTTATTTTTTTTCTAAAGATGTATTTATTATGTATACAGTGTTTTGTTTGCATGTATCCCTGCAGGCCAGAAGAGGGTGCCAGATCTCATTGCAGATGGTTGTGAGCAACCATATGGGTGATGGGAATTGAACTCAGGACCTCTGGAAGAACAGCCACTGTTCTTAACCTCTGAGCCATCTCTCCAGCCCTTCACCTCATTTTTAATATTAGAGAAACTGCTTTCAGCTTTTCTACATTTAGTACAATGTTGGTTATAATCTTGACTATAGGTTATTGTCTAATGTGCCTTTTGTTGTATTATGGTATATTTTTTTAAATAATTTTTTCTTTATTATTATGTATTTTAAATTTTATACATCAGCCATGGGTTTCCCTGTCCTCCCATGGTATATTGTTTTTATTTCTAGTTTTTTCAGGGATTTTATCTTGGAGGGATGTTGGAGTTTTCGTCAACCTTTTCTGTATCTGTTGGAATGATCATGTGATTTCTTTACCTGAGTGCATCCATGCATTATGTTACTTTTTGATTTGTGTCTGTCAAATCATCCTCGCAAATATAGAATGAAATCTAACTGATCACAGTGTGCCATCTTTCTAATGTGTCATCAATTTTCGTTTGTTGCAAGTATTTGTTGAGAAATTTTGCATTGATGTTCATCAGGGAAACTGGTCTATCGTTCCCCTTTTTTGTGTGGTTGTTGAGTCTCTATCAGGGTTTGGTAGCAGGGTAGTACTGACTTCATATGATAAGCTTGGCCATGCTTGTCCCCTTTGTATGTTATGATATACTGTAAGGAACCTTGGTACTAGCTCTGCTTTACGGTCTGTCAGGGACTTTGGTTGTTTTTGTTTTTCGAGACAGGGTTTCTCTGTGCAGCCTTGGCTGTCCTGGAACTTGCTCTGTAGACCAGGCTGGCCTTGAATTCCTAGTGATCTACCTGCCTCTGCCTCCTGAGTGCCAGGATCAAGGTGTATGCCACCACCGCCTGGCTATTATTTCATTCTGTGGCTGGCTATAGGTCAGTCATGTGTTTTGTAACTTCTAGGTTTAATTTTGATATACTGTCTAAGAGTTTATCCATATTTCAAAAAGTATTCTCTACTGATCCTCTGGATTTTTTTGGCATCTATTATGAGTTTTTATCTTTATAGTTATGTTATACAGGTTACAGATGGCCATGTTCATCAAGTATATAATGTTCATTGAGCACCCCGACCCCAACACTGGCCCTTTCCCCCCTGACTAGCCCCTCTCATCCTGTGCCTAGTTTTGTTTCTATTTTCTTGTCATCTGCACATATATGATACCTATAAAATCTGTAAATTAGAGGAATGTGATGTTTGTTTTTCCAAGACTTAATTTGCTTACTGTGACCACCTCCAGTTGCCTGCACTTTCCTGGAACAATAGAACTTCACCCTTCCTTATGAAGAAGAACTTCCAGTGTGCACATGCATGGGCCACATTTGCTCTGTCTGCTCCTATGTTGGTGATACCCATTTTCACCTCTAATTTGATTAGTTAGGGTTTTCTCCCTTTCTTTTGATTAGTTTGGTTAAAGCCTTCTTGATCTTGCTTATTTCTTTTCAGGGAACCAAGTCCTTGTCCCATTGTGTTTGTGCGTGCACGTGTGTGCATTTGGTGTGCGTGTGCGTGTGCGTGTGCGTGTGTGCTCTGTTCTTGTAATCTCTAGCTTGTTAACTTGGGTTAACTATTCTCTATTTCTTTCTGTCTGATTTTCAACTTGTTCTTCCTGTCTTTCTAAAGCCTTGAGAGACATCCTTCTGTTATTTATCTGAAATCTCTAGCTCTTTTAGTGGACAAACATGCTGCTATGAACTTTCTTCTTAGAACTGAGTTTGCCGAATCACAAAGGTTCTCATAATTTATTTATTTATTTATTTATTTATTTATTTATTTATTTATTTATTTATTTTGGTCTTTTCGAGACAGGGTTTCTCTGTAGCTTTGGAGCCTGTCCTGGAACTCGCTTTGTAGCCCAGGCTGGCCTCGAACTCACTGAGGTCTGCCTGCCTCTGCCTCCCGAGTGCTGGGATTACAGGCGTGCACCACCACCGCCCGGCCAGTTCTCATAATTTTTATGGTTCCTGATTTCTTCAATGACCAGAGTTCACTTACCCATGTATTCATATGGTTTCTCCTGCTGTTGACTCCCAGCTTTGTTCCATTATAATTTGATGAGATTAAATATATTGTTTTGATTGCTTTATTATTTTTTTCATTTTCATGTATGTGCAGTGGGCATGTTTGCATGTATGGGCATGCATGTGGGGGGGGGGTACACATGAAGTTGATATTTGAAATCATCCACCATCTCCTTTCCAACTTATTCATTGAGGCAAGGACTCTTAATCAAACCCAGAGCTAACAGAGGGGGCTAGTCTTACTATCCAGTGTACTTTGGAGATCCCCTGTCCCCACCTTTTCAGGCAGGAATTGCAGGTGGGCTATCACACCCATCCAACATTTCCACGAGTTCTTAGAGACCCAAACTCTGATTCACCCGCATGTACAGCAAGCACTTTAGCCACTGAGCCATCTTGCCAGCCCTTATTTTGTGTTTACCAAGGCTTGCTTGGTGTCCTGAAATCTGATCTGTTTTAGATAGGGTTCTGTGGACTGCTGAGAAAACTCATATTCCACAGCTATTGGAAGGAATATTCTATAGATGTTACATAAGTCCATTTAATCTACGGCACACCTTACCTATGAAGATTCTTGGTTGATTCTGTCTGTCTGTCTATCACTCTATCTATCTATCCATCCAGCTATATGTATCATCTATCAATCTATCTATCTACCTATCTATCTGTGTCTATTGAAGAATGTGACGTATTGAAGGCACCCACTATCATGGTGTCTGAGTCCATCTTTCCTCTCTGTTCAGTGTCTGCCTTATGAAGTCTAGTGTGCCAATGTCTGATGTGTAGACATTTGCAATTACTGCACCTTTTAATGGGTTATTCCCTCTATGATGTGCATTGACCTCTCTTCCTTTTCTGACTAAGTTTGCACTTGGTTACTCTTGCTTGGCTTGGCTTCCACCTGCTTGGTGTATCAACTTCCACTCTATCCCAGCCTGAGTGTCCCCTTGCCAGGGAACTGTGCATCTTGGAGACAGCAGGTGGTTGGGTCTTGTTTTTAGTTTCATCAGCTAGTCTGCTGCTCTTTTAATTGGATAATTAAGACTACATTTAGGGTTATTATTGAGATCCTGTAATTCTCCTGGTTGTTTTTCTGGTTGGGTAGACAACTGTTGGTGTATATTTATTTGGCCATGGTCTTGCTAGATAGTGCTACGTGAACTGGTACTTACTATGTAGCCCATATGTGCCTCAAACTCACAGTAATCTTCCTGCTTTCACTCCCGAGGGCTAGGATGACCAGCTGAGCCACCACATCCAGCTTTCTTTGGTACTTTCATTGTCTCTTCTTTGAAGAAAGGGGGAAGGGTTGAGCTGGTGTGAGCACCTGGAGATGGACTTGCCCCCTCTTCCTCTGGTCCAGAGCTTCTTGGAATTCTATGAGTAACAGTGTTGAGGATGATGGGAGCCAATTTAGTTATTTGTAAAAGGCCCCTGTGGGGCTGGGGTTTAGCTCAGTGGTGGAATGTTTGTATAGAATGTACAAGGCCCTAGATTTGAACTTTACCATCTTCATTAAAAAAAAAAAAAGTGAGGCCCTGGATTCAATCTGCAGCACCACATAAACTCATCTTAGTGGTACATTCCTGTAGTCCGAGCACACAGGACGTGAGGGCAGAGAGATCAGAAATTTAAGAGCATCCTTGCCTACATAGACAGTTTGAGGCCAGCCTAGGCTACATTAGACCTTCTTCCCCCACTAAAAAAAGGGTAAAGTTTTGAAGCCTGGCTCTTCATATCTGAGGCAAACTCCTAATCCTCAGGGCATCTCAAAGTTCAGAAGGGCCATATAGAAGCAGACCCCCGTTGCAAGCCTGGGCTCTGTATGTGGCATCGCTTTCTGACCCACCACCCATCCCAGTAGGTTCCTCTCATTCCTCTGCCTGGACTCCCAGACTCCTGCTTGGCCAAGCCTGGAGCTACTGAAGCCATACTGCTTCACTTAAGCCACTCCTGCAGACAGCGAGAAAACAAAAAGATGACCCCTCCTTGTCCCCTTCATCCCTGGGTCAGAGTTTGATGTTAATACTGGTTTTCATTTTGGTTCATGTGTGTCTCTGCATAAGTTTGTGCACACAAGGGCAGGAGCTTGCAGAGGCCAGAGAAGGGCATCAGATCCCCCTGGAACTGGAGTTTCCAGTGGTTTTGAACCACCCAACAGGGAGCTAGGAAGAGAACTCGGGTCCTCTGCGGGAGCAGCTAGCTGCCTTAACTGAGGAGTCATCTCTCCAGCCCCTGACAGCCAACAATAAAGTAATGGTTCAATGGATGCTAACGATACACATTTGCCCTAGACCTGTAGACACTGAGACTGTGTTTGTTTAAAGAGGGTATATTATTTCATATTCTTCATTAGTCATCTTACTGTTATATCAGTGTTATTAACCCCATAAAACAAGACCTGTTAAGAGTGGTACTTAGTAACAAATACTAGTGTAATTAACAAATGATACATAAGGGGACCATATATAATAGTATTTTTAAACATTTTCCCCCCTGGTCTTTCCTAGAAGAACTTTAAAAACTACTTAAGGGGGCTGGGGATTTAGCTCAGTGGTAGAGCGCTTGCCTAGCAAGTGCAAGGCCCTGGGTTTGGTCCTCAACTCTGGAAAAAAAAAAAAAAACTACTTAAGATACACATTTGAGTTTTGTGTGTGTGTGTGTGTGTGTGTGTGTGTGTGTGTGTGTGTGTGTGTGTACAGGTGACTGTACACATGCATGCAGATGTGGGAGAAGTCCAGAGGACGACCTTGGGGTTCATAGCCCAGGACCGTCCATTTAGTTTTGGACATCACCAAGTCGGCTAGTTTGACTGTCTACCAAGACCCCGAGGATCATCCTGCCTCAGCCTCCCCAGTGCTGGGATTACAAGTGTGTGGTACCATGCTCAGGTTTGTTTCCACCTGGGTCTGGGGGTGTCTAACTGTGTGGCACGCACGTTTCTGACTGAGCCATCTCACCTCCCCTCCCCCCCCAGATGTTTCAATTCTGGGACTATAGTAGTGTGCTTTGTGCTGCTTCTTGTCTCAAACATCTGTCCCTGAACAGCAGGACATTTTTGAATCTGTGGAAGGGACACCCCAATGTTGTCTTGGTCTGACTCATTGTCACAATTATCACCTCGTGTGTTCCTTACATGAATTTATTTTTTGTTTTTGTTTGTTTTTTTTGAGACAGGGTTTCTCTGTGTAGCTTTGGCACACCTTTCCCAGAACTCACTTTGTAGCCCAGGCTGGCCTTAAACTCACAGCCATCTGCCTGGCCACCACTGCCTGGCCTTGCTTTGTTTTTTGAAACAGGGTTTCACTATGTAGCCCTGGCTGTCCTAGAACTTGCGCTATAGACCAGGCTGGCCTCAAACTTAAGAGATTCGCCTGCCTCTGCCTCCTGAGCATTAGAACTAAAGGCGTGCCGAGCCTGGCTCCCCTTACATTACTTTTAAAACTGTTTTTGTACATCCTCTGTCACAGCAGGTGACGGCTAGAAATGGTTTTCTTCCAGCTGTGCAAAGTTGGCCTCTTACTTCAGTGCACAGCTCAGGTTTCAGCTTTGCCGATCTTACCCCACCCGGGTGTCATTTTCTTCTTCATGATGTGGAGATTAGGCTATTGAAAGGTGACAGTGGACAGAATAAATCAGAGCTGAGGGGTAGGGCACGTGTGTGGCTCAGCGAGGACCATGCGGAGGTCTAACCCTGGACACAGAACAACCAGTACGGAGGCACAGAGGTTGCAGCCTGCCCGGACTACTGAGTGATCGGAAGGAGGCGAGAGCAAGCATGAGGCTGAAGAGCTATGGGGGCAAAAGCACGTGGGGGCTCTGGCCCCTACCTCGTCCTCTTGCTGAATGGGGAGGCGAAGCTGGGGCAGGAAGCCCAAAGATGCAGTCCGTGACCTAACACATTCCCAAACCATCCCGGGGCAGCTTTGAGACTTACACTTGCTTTTGCCCCATCCAAACAGGTCTCACTGAAAGCAGAGAGGTGGACGCACTTGGGTGTGCCGGGTAGGAAAGCTGTGCTAGGGCACGCCACACCCAAGATTAGTGCCACAAGAATGGGGACACCTGCTCCCAGGGACACTCTGCCCAAGGCAGAGACATACCAGCGTGGCATCTGCAACAGAGCTCTGCCACACGTAAAACCTCACCACAGGTGCCTCCACTGCACATGCTCCCCATCCCGGGCCTTCACGGCAGTACCCGCCTTCATACCACGTGAGTCTCTTTCATGCACACTTCAACCACACATACCTCTAGCACGTGCTCGGCCTACCCCATGCTCACCTCTGCCACATACATCACAGCCTCCAAACGGTCCACCTCATCTCTAGTCACAACCTTCTAATACTCTGAGCTTCCTAATTGGCTTTGTTTTTCTGCTTAGCACGACAATTTTGTCTTCACTACACTGCAGATACACAACGGCCAGAGCCCTCTGTCTGCCTTCTCTCCTCAGCAGCTACTTAGGCCTATTTGGGCAGGCGGTGGGGAGGGGAATGAAGGCATGTAACTGAGGGATGCTGGAATGCTGGGTTTCTTGCTCCTCATGACTCACCAGTGTCCACAGATAGAGACTCCCGGAGGCCAGGACCCATATTACTCTTCCCAGTCATTTGACAAGCACTCTCTGGGGTCTACTCTGTGATTGACACTGGGTCTTCCAGTCCAGGGAGAGTGCCACATCTTTTGAATTTCTTCCTGGAGGCATGCAGGATCATTTACTCACTCAGTTCTTAACACCAATGAAGGACCATGGCAGGAGGGAGCAGCTCCAGAAAAGACTCCTTTTAGACCTGCATCCAGCCCAGGATTAATGAGATTACCCCTCCCCCCCATATCCCTTTTGTTAATGAGCCCTTTAGGCTGCTCCAAGGAAGGTTATCGGAGGCTATGTGAGCCGGCCTAGACACAGATGAGCAGTTTTTCTTGTGGTAACGCTGAAGAGAGTCGGGGTCACACTATTCGGTGATCTGGAGGAGGCAGTGGGAAGAAAAAAGGCAAGAGAGATCCAGGGATAGAGCGGGAGGGGGGAAAACGGGGGGGGGGGATGAGGAGCCAAAGCAGGTAGGCGGTGAGGGAGACCGGAAGACCAGACACGTTCATGAACAATCCCCGCTGCAGTCCCGAGCCTTCAACTCCATTCTGGCTCTGTCTGTACAGGTCTCCTCAGCACAGGCGTGTGCAGCTGTAACTCCACCACTCATGTGATCCTCATTGCCAGTCCCCCCCCCCCCCCCCATCTGCCATGGCAGGGAAGCTCCAGTCCTCCACTCACACGGATGCTATCTCTAGAAAAGAAGCTTGCCCAGAGGGCCTGGGGCCTGTCATCTTTGAAAAGCTAGGGAGGGGCTCACTGGCCCAGCTGGTCCTACCACCCACCCGTCTGGCTGAGTCCCGACAGGGGCAAAGGCAGCCTGCCCTCTTGCCCTCAACAGGGATGCTTTTCCAGATGCTTCAGCCTCGTGGAGGACGAGGCTGAATGCCCAACAGTGGGACTGGAGAGCAGGGGAGTGGGGGTGGGGTGGGTGGCAGTAGGGGTGAGGGTGGAGGGTAAGGGTGGAAGATGAAGGATGTATGGCATGGGAGCACGGAAGTTCTAGCAGGCAGAAGATGGGATCAGGGCACCTTGAGCTCCAGTCATGGGAATCCCAGCAAGCCGCACTGAAGTCAGTGACCCAGGAAGAGGGACTCACCCTTGCTAATGTCTCATCACCCCATTCCCACCTCCAGACAGTAACCACCTTTTGTGCCCCTCTCTTCTCTGCCCTACTGTTTACCTTCATTTCTGAGATCAGTAACCAGTCATTCTGCCAACATACTAATCTAAAAATAGAATTTGAATATTCATGAGTGAATGAATGGAGACACACACAATGGGATGTGAGGAAGCCCTGGACAGAAAGGAAAGTCTTTCACATAGTTGAGCCCTGCAGACATTAAGGAAAACAAAGGAGTCACACACACACACACACACACACACACACACACACACAGTGGAAAATGAGTCTATCTGTATAAAGTGATGCATGATAGACATTAGCACAGAGGTTTTGTATTTTGTACAGCCATTGAATTGTCCACTTGAAAATGGTTACAATGGGGGCTCAGCAGACAAGAGCTCTGGTTACTTGTTCATTGTACCTGAGTTCTGCTTCCAGCACTCACATTGGGCAGCTCACATCTCCCTGTAACTCCATCTCCATAGGATCTGACGCCCTCTTCTGGCCTGTGTGGGCACCTGCACTCTTGAGTACAAACATATACAGATACACCTACACAGAGACACACAGGCGTACACACACACACACACACACACACACACACACACGATTCAAAATAAGACAAATCTTTTTTTTTTTTTTTTTTGTGGAGCTGAGGATCAAACCCAGGGCTTTGCGCTTGCTAGGTAAGCACTCTACCACTGAGCTAAATCCCCAACCCCCAGACAAATCTTTTTTTAATGCATAAAACAGGGCTGGAGATGTGGCTCGGCTGACATAACATGCTTGCCTAGCATGTATGAAGCCCAGAGTTCCATCCCCAGCACTGCAAACTAGGCATGGTGGCATATGCCTGGCCTTCCAGCACTTAGTAGATGGAGGCAGGAAGAACACAAGTTCAAGCTCATCCTTAGATACAGAGGGAATTCAAAGGCTGGTCTAGGCTACCTGAGACCTTGTATAAAAAAAGCATAAGACAATAACATTTAAGTTATGTATATTTTACTGTAAAAACATATTTATAGTTTTCAAGTGGAGACATATTTCTAGAAGTTCCCCCATCCCTCCCTAATGTTCAGCTCTCTGTCACAGTCCCAGCAGAGGAACAGATGTGTCAAAGAGTCAGAGGTCACCCTAGGGGCTTTCACTAGCCATCCTTAATCTCACCCATACTAGACAAGGTCAACACTATCAATAAGGAAAGTGATGCTCACTGTCCTCATGATGCTCACTGTCCTCATGATGCTCACTGTGCTCATGATGCTCACTGTGCTCATGATACTCACTGTCCTCATGATGTTCACTGTCCGAATTAGCTCTCTGCTGCTGTGACCTAACAATATGACCAGAAACAATTTAGGAGAAAGAGGGGTTTGTTTGGCTTATACTTCACCATTGAAGTCCATCACTGAGGGTGTCAGGACAGGAACTCAAGCAGCAGCAGCTGCAGAACCATGGGGAAAAACTGCTTACTGGCTTGTTTCCCTTGTCTGCACTCAGCCTGCTTTCTTCTACAACCAACGCCACATGCCCAGGGATGGCATCTCCCATAGTGGACTGGACGCTCTCACATTAATCATCCATCAGTCAAGACCATGTCCCACACACCTGTCCATGGGCAGGGCTGATGGAGGCAATTCCCCAGTTGAGGTTCTTTCTTCCCTGGTGACTCTAGTTTTTGCAGATTGGCAAAAACTAACCATTGTTCAGGCAGGTCAAGAGACATGACCAATGTCCTGTTGATGATAAGAAGTCAGTATCACCTTCAGACTTCAGAATGCCAGCTCCCCCTTAGAGGTGGTCATCTTTTGCCTTGTTCATGCAATACCTCTGAAGATTCATGCTGGAAGGCAGATGTGGAGGTCTGGCCTGTTTGAACCAGTGCAGACAAAGGGTGGCTTGGAGTTGGGGGTACAGACATGATTAGCAGGGCTCTGGGACCCAGATGCTTTTGGGCCTCCTAGACTTGGGCAAGGGTTTCCCTACTCAAAGCTTCTGCTGCCACCAGGGAGATGAGAAGCTCTGAGGGGCTGTCTCTCAGGACCTGCCATTCCCAGTCATCCTGGTTCTATTGTATCCCTGTGTGCAGAAAGATTCACAGGAAAATGACACAGCCAGTCTCTGGATGTCTCTGCATATGGAGAAAGGGCAGTACAGGATGGTGGACAAGCTCATGGGTGCCTGGAAGTTGAGCCAAGGTCACAGCTATGACAGGCATGCAGGACAATGAGGAAGGATGGCTTCAGGCTCCAATTACTTGAGGATCTGGGGTTCAACAGAACCAATGAATATGACTGTGGCTTGTACGATAAATGCCCTGTCCATTACAAAAGGCAACCTGCTATACAGACCACCTGTTTAATGATAATCTCACCTGATAATGCCTTCATCATCAAACCCAGAAATGTGCATGTAGGCGGTCAAGTCCAGCACAATGATGCACAGAATTAACGATCACAGAGAGAAGCTGGTGTGTTGATGTTTATATACTTGACACTAGTATCTCAGAAACTGTCTGGAATCCATCAATGCCTTTGCTGCCCTGTTTTCATGCCGGAAGCCATATTTTAGGGTATGATTTCAGTTTGCATGTCACAGAGCAGCCAAATCTCCTTGCCTCTTATGCTTCACTGAGCTCATGCTTCATTTTGACGTGTGCGCTCGTGTGTGTGTGTGTGTGTGTGTGTGTGTGTGTGTGTGTATACATGTTGATGCCAGAGGTCAATATCAGGTGTCTTCCTTCACTACTCTCTACTTGCTTTTCTCTAAAGAAATTTTTTAAATGTGTATGGGTGTTAGGGCTGCATGCAGCACTCATAGAGATCAGAGGAGAGCATCATGTCCCCTGAGACTGGAGTTACAGATGATTATGGGTACTGGAAAGAGCACCCAGTGCTCTTAACTACTGAGCCATCTCTCCAGCCCCCATCTTATCTTTGGAACCAGTCTGGAACTGAACTTGGAGTTCATTGATTTAACTATGCTGGTTAGCTAATGTCTCCAGGGATCCGCCTGTCTCCACCTCTCCAGTGCCAGGGTGCAGACGTGCACCACCACACCCAGCTTTTCAGTGGGTGCCAGGTGTTAAATTCAGGTCCTTATGCTTGCACAGCAAGTGCTTTGATGCACCGAGCCATCTCCACAGGCTAATCATGGCCGGTTTCAGGGCTGCTGTTTTGATCGGTGCTG